>NC_049992.1:6207443-6263743 GCF_000003815.2 Branchiostoma floridae | reverse complement strand
CGATACGTACATAGTGTGCGTGTCTAATGGTTTGTAATCCGGAAGGTCTCAAGTTTGAATCCCGCTACCAGACGACTCGTACGAGTATGCCACTGTCCCCGTGGTACATTTTACTTGAAGCCGAAGTTCTAGAACTATCGTAAAGTGGAATTCGTCGCCACCAAGTACAGATAGTAGGGGCGTCTTCATTTGATAACTTTGAAGAACTAGATGTGGAAAGGTAATTAGGTGCGATAGGTCGTTCAGTGTAATATATGAATGATTGTACATACATTTATATACATGTACCCACAGGGTTAAGTACAGATCGCAACAAAAGAATAGTTGACAGATACATAAATTATGTACAATCTCAACCAACACAAGAATTATATTCTACTAATTGAATTTGACTTCTTCTCGCTTCAGATACAGGTACTGTAAACTACCAAGATTCGTAGAACATGAATGTACAGTGCCCAACATGTTTTTTTAGGCGTTATACAATACCGCATTTAATATTTTACCTCGACAATTTTTACTCGACAACAATATCTGTGCTTTAAAATGACGTCTTCCTTTGTGTTGTTTTTCTTCTTCAGATTTTTAGAGGGGAAAGCTGGTGGACGAACAGTCGCCATGGAAACGGCCATACTGTCCGTCCTTCTTTCCCTCTGCACCATCGTCCCTTTCATTGGCGGCCAGGGGGCCCCTAGCGGATGTAGTTATAACTCCAACCAGCTCTACTGCGACAACAGCGGCCTGACGAGCATACCCGATCCGATCCCGAGTGACGTCACCTTCGTCCGAATCTCCGGAAATACCATCGTTCGGGTAAACTCGGGAGCCTTCGTGAACCTTCCTCAGCTACAGACTCTGTATTTGAACGATAATGGCATTCAGAGCATCGCCCCTGGAGCCCTTAGGAATCTTTCTATGTTAAAAAAAATTCAGATGCAGGGAAACGAACTCACATCTTTAGAAACTGACACCTTTAAAGATCTTCCACAACTTCAGTCTTTAGATCTCAGCAACAATAAAATCAACCGAATACAGTCCAAAGCCTTTTCCAACCTTCCAAGCCTCTCAAGTCTAAAATTTACGAACAATGACATAGTCACCGTAGATGAAACTGCATTCCAGCAGCTTGATGGTCTAACGGATCTGTATTTGGCTTCAAACAACATTGTTGATATACCATCCCGGGCCATCCAGCAGTTGCAGCATCTTCAGTTCTTGACGCTTCAAGACAACAACATACAAGTTGTTCGGAACGACTCCTTCAATGATTTAAAAGATTTGATGTTCTTGCATCTAGAGTCAAACGATATACAAGAGATCGAACTAGATGCGTTCTCTGGGCTTTCGATGCTCAGAAAACTCTTTCTACACGGCAACAAAATCACCGCTATCGCTGGAAACACTTTTGTGCAGTTGGCTAGCCTCACCAGCTTAGACGTCAGCTCCAACAGAATATCGTCTTTAGCCAGCTCGTCATTTCATGGTCTTGTCGTTCTGAATGACCTACGCTTGGACGAAAACAGAATAGAAGACGAAGACTTGACCGAACGCACATTTGAGAGTTTAAACGCGCTTCGAACCTTGCAGCTTGCAAACAACCTCCTCACTGAAGTCCCGAAGCACTTACCACAGGGTTTATCAACATTACAGTTATCCGATAACAAGTTTACCACGATCGGTTCAAGCGATTTTCCGCTCCTCGCAAACTTGACGTACTTGTATCTCGCGGGAAACCCTTGGAAGTGCGACTGTAACTTCAACGACTTCAAGAACTGGATGAAGACTGCAACGGTACTGCAAGACGAGGCTCTGTTTCAGTGTGGGGTCTACTGCGAAGAAAACGACGGTTTGTACGTATCTGAACTCCCGGATAGTGACTTGACCTGTAGCGATGTAACCGTGCCGTGTACTACAACGCAACTACCTACAACAACAACAACAATTGTTACAACCACTGAGGAGACAACTACACCGCCTCTAACCAGCAGTGAGCCTACAACCAAACCTACAACGATAGTCCCAACTACAGCAACTCAGTTTGAATCTACAAGTCAGCCTATGGCAGAAACTACAACAGATGGTATGGAATCTACAACCTATGAGCCGACGTCAAAAACTACAGCAGCTGACATATCTGTCGCTGTAACAACGCCGAAACTGAGCGAAACCAAGACGACTGATGAAACAACTCCGAAACTTACCGAGTCAACGCCGACGACCAAGCCGAAGGTGACCGACGGCTACCCGACGAAACCGACGGTGATTGCCGACACGACGAAGCACGTCTCTTCAACAGCCAAGCCTTTGGAGTCGTCACCAAATGGCTTAACGACCAGCAAAGGAAAAACGACCATATTGACGAAGACTGTAGAACTCCCTTTAAAAACAACTGCGTTTCCGACGAAAGATCCGCCGTTCCCACCAAAGACACCCACGGGAAAACCAGTCACGGACGACCCGAAACAACAGACCGGCACAGAACAGCTAGACACGGCGCTTGTAGTGGGCGTGGCTGTTGGGGCGTTCTGTGGCGTGGTTCTCGTGGCCGGTGCGATTTTTCTGTCCGTGCGGTTCGGTCGACGCGGGTGCGTATTGAAAGTTCCAGAGGACGCGCTACCCATCCAGGGTAGTATCATGATGCGTGATAAGAAAGATGACGTCATGACAAAAGAAGGCGTCAGCAACCCCACATACACGACGCATACGGAATTATAGGGTAAATCTAGAACTGAAATAGTATTCACATTAATCTAAACTTGACGAATTTCTTACAAATATGATACCAGAACAAGTGAAGTAGCCGAAGGGATCATCATTTGCATAACTTTGTAGCCCAAGGACTATATACACAGGACCAAAACAACCTTCCACTCAACATCCACTAGCCTGATTTAATCTCGCTTATAGCAGCCCGCCCAACATCTGGGGACAGGCCAGTTACAGGCCTGGACAGCAGAGTTTGTGTTACGCAGACTAGACATTCACTAGCAGTGACGCTCTATGAGCGACGCCTTGCGGTTTCATAGCGACCTGCATGCCTGTCTTGACACATGTACTGTAAATGCAAAAATATTCACGGTTTTCGCGGTAGCCACTTCACCGCGAACTCAAAACCACCGCGAACATTTTTCTATATGTATGAAACTGCAGTCTATGGCGCTACCGCGAACGTAAAACAACCGAAAACACTCCATTTCCCCGCTACCGTGAAAGTAAATCCCCGCGAATTTAAATGTATCTGCAGTATATTACAGCTGCTTCACTTGTAATGTAGGACAGTGGCGTTTCCCATTGTTGTGCTCAAACACTGCCGCAGGTTCTGACGTCCGAAAGTCGATATTGACACAGCTGGTATCGACGACCTGTTAAATGTTAGAAAACGAAATAATAACTGGGTACAGACAAGTTAATCATAAGCAAATGTTACACTTCCGGCACAATTATATATGAAATCATAATGACGTCATTTTATAATGAGAATGCACACTGACAAGTCAAGGGTTCCTAAAATCGAGGGAACGTTGTGATTTTTAGTTTGTAGATACTTTGAATATTGTTGTTTGCCTTCTTGTCAGATATCAATAAAGAGTTACAGTACTTTTAATATCAGAAATACATGGATTTGTTTCTAATTTGATTTTATCTGATATTGTTCGTGTAATAGTGAAACCTGTTTTAAGGTTTTAATGGGGTTAAATTTGAATAGTCCAAGACTCCCAAATGTCCTGCATGGCCATTCACGTGAGGGAAATATCGATGATCAATTTCATACTTAAATTTGACTCGGACCCCCCTACTCTTACTTGGAGCATTTGGTAGCCACGGCCGTTTCCCATGGCGAGGGAAGCTTCTGCTTTTAGCAAAGCAAACTTGTTGCGCAATTATGTCCGGATGAAAGATTGAGCGACCCTTAATTGAATTATCTTAATGGTACTGACTGAGAGAGTACTGACTGGTACGTACTGAGAGAGCACCAGTACGATTTAGATCACTGGCCAGCAGATTTCCGAACTGTTGGCTATAATCAGGCATCAGAAAGGTAAGTGAAGGTTTAGAATGACTGCTAGATGTGTACGTTGAAGCGTTTGATGTGTAAGGCGGCGCCCATATTCGTTTCCTTAGCCCTTTTGCCACACATTTTATTTGGTATAACGTACTACGGCAGGGAGTTTTTCCCAGGTAGCGGTGAGTAGTTTTAGACTACAATACTCTTTGTCTGAAGTGCTAGGTGTGTGAAAGAACGTTTTGATGCGTATATTTTTGATGTTGATATTGTTGGTTGAAATACATGGACACTTGTTTTGAATTGTGCATACATATTCTGTATAAATATCTAGCAACAGATAAATGTGAAGCATATTTGCGCTAGTTTAATATGGTGTCCTTAAAGCTAGTATTCGTACAGGTATGATTATAGTACTTTTCTATAACGTAACTATACAACACGTTTCTTATAATTACCTCTTGTCAATAAATTTATCTAGTGTGGTGGTACCTATTGTAGTGCGGTAAGAAAGGAGATGCCCGTGGGGTACAAAAGTTACAAAAATCCATATATATATATACATGTATATTGCCCATACGTTACATATTTAGTTTATCGGACCACTATTGATACCGCTATGTTACTTGTTTCCGTTAGGTTCTAACTTTCCTTTGTGTTTTGTTTTTGTAGACAACATGTCTTCTACAAAAGGCCACACTTCTTTCCTCCTCGTCTTTGCTACTTTCGTCTCGCTCCTTGGCGAGCCCGTTCACACCTGTCCGACACCGTGCACGTGTGTGTTAGGCCAGCTGTACTGCCAAGCCGTCGGTCTCACGTCCATACCCTCCTCCATCCCGTCTGACACCACCTTCGCTATGATATCGGGAAACCAAATCGCCTTCATCCAAACAGATACGTTTTTGACATTCCGCAATCTTGAAAAACTCATTCTAAACGCAAACCAAATCCAGAACATATCTTCTGGTGCCTTTTGCGGGTTGTCAGCCCTCCGTCGTCTGGATTTGTCCGAAAACCTTCTCACGGTTGTTCGCGGCGAAACGTTCAGCGACCTCCCGATGTTGGAACGCCTTGACTTGAGAGACAACGAGATCTCGGTGGTGGAAGAAGCGGCTTTTGCTAACCTTCCAGCGCTTCGGGCTCTTGTGCTTTCCGGAAACGAACTGGTCAACATGGCTGAGAACGTTTTCGTATTAACGGAGAACCTTCGTGATTTGAGTCTCGCTGAAAACAAACTCTCTGTCGTCCCGATTCGAGCACTGCGCAACCTCACAAGTCTCGAGTGGCTTAACTTAGAAGACAACAAGCTGACGAAGATAGAATCGCACTCCTTCCTTTGCTTGAGTTGTCTTCAAACTCTGAGTCTACAGAACAACAAAATATCCCACATTGGCTCTCACGCGTTTGCAACTCCATCGCTAAAACAGCTCTATCTATACAATAACAACATCACTACTCTCCATAACCAGAGCTTTGCCCATCTCCCTAACTTGTTGAAGCTAGATCTCAGCTCCAACGGAATCGAATTCTTGATCAGTGACGCCTTCCAAGGGACACGTTCTCTGCAAGAAGTCTTTCTTGACGACAACAACTTAGAAGACGTCCCTACAGGTGTCTTTGCCGCGCTAGAGCAACTTGTTAGACTGAGTTTGAAGAGAAACTCTCTCACAGTCATCCCTAAAGAACTTCCCCAGAATCTGAGAACCCTCGAACTATCGGGAAATAGATTCGAGACTCTACAACACATTGAGAAGTCTCTACCTCCGGGGTTGTTGTACTTGTACTTGAATGACAACCCCTGGAAGTGTGGATGCGATCTTGTCGAGATGAGATCGTGGTTGGATAAGACATCTCTGGTCCAGGGTCCACAGCGTCTGACGTGCTCGTTCCCAGGGTGTGCGGGGACCATGCATATCATGGAGATACCGGTGGAAGCGATGTGCTCTGACGTCACGTGTTCATCTCCAGCCAATCCCCGATCTTCTCTGCAGCCAAGTACAACCGACTCACCAACACCCAGCCCTTTCTCTACGCCTTCTGTACAACCAAGTACCACCGATCCTCCAGCACCCAAACCCAAATCTACACCTCCTGTACAACCAAGTGCCACCTATCCACGGACAACCAACCCTAACTCTACACCTCATGTACAACCAAGTACCTCCGATCCTCCAGCAACCAACCCCAACGCTTCATCTCCTGAACAACCAAGTACAACCGACCCACTGACACCGAACCCCAAATCTACACCTCCTGTACAACCAAGTACCTCCGACCCCCCTGCAACCAACTTTACATATACTGTACAACCAAGTACCACCGATCCTCCAGCACCCAAACCCAAATCTACACCTCCTGTACAACCAAGTGCCACCTATCCACGGACGACCAACCTTAACTGTACACCTCATGTACAACCAAGTACCACCGATCCCCCAGCAACCAACCCAAACCCTACATCTTCCGTACAACCAAGTACCACCGATCCTCCAACAACTAAAACCCACTCTACACCTCCCATACAACCAATTACCACCGATCCGCCATCAACCAACTCTACACCACCTGTACAACCGAGTACCACCGATCCAGCGACAGCCACCTCAACATCCCCTGTGCCCCAAGCACCACAAAACACCACAGTAACTTTACCACAGGGAACGGCTTGGCCAGAGCACTTTCTCATGAACGGCCCCATGCTACTGGTTTCTGCTTGTGCTGTGCTGTTAGTGTGCGCGTGTGTGGCTTTGGTGACGTACTATTGGTGCAGGACCAGAGGCCGCCGCCAGGTGGCAGTCGTGCCTAGCGACGCTCATGAGAACGGCGTCTAGCGAACAACATCTGGAATGGCTTGAGCCTCGATAGAAAGAAAGGAAAGCGGTTGAACTTAAAGCATGACTTATGAAAAAGCATGACACTTTTTTCTATAGCTAAAAGTGCATAGCGACTTCTCTACACCTCGAACATGTCTTGAGCTTAGTCAAGCACATTGGGTCAGTCCTATATTTCTTCATAAATGTGTCGGGCTCTTTTACGTGCCCGACCACAGAATACAAGATCAGTATTTACCATTTACTGTAGAATTGTCCGTAAGTTTTTTTAAGATATTCTTAGAAAGGCAACATCAGCCTAAGGTTTATTCGTCCATGTATGTCACATTTTGGTGTTTATTAACGTCTTTATTGTTATGCCAACTGCATTTGTGATATCATTGCCTAAGAGCTAGAATTAAGTCCGTGTTTGATATGCTTGATATGTTTATATAGATTGTGCAAATACTGTGCGTCGGGTGCAGTGGAAGATGAAATACATTTTATATATGTAACTGCCCCCATTATGAGGATGAAAGAAACAACCTTTTCGACACAATCATACAATATTTCCAACTTTTCACCAGTTGGTAGACCTCCAAAAAGCTATATTCCTGTTAAAATCACAGAACCCACTAGTCATTAAAGACGTGGGACTTTTCATCAGCCACTGCCTCCAAAGAAGAAGTCAAAACTCCCAATAAACAATGTAGAATCGTGTATATAGATAGCTGTATAGAATAGACACTTCTTACTTTTTACTGTCTGTACCCTTGCAATTAGCCTTCGGGCATGAATTTGCAAATAAATAAAAAAAATAGATATGAAGTACATGCGTGTGTGTGCTTGTGTATTCGCATAAAGCACTAGGCTCAAGAGACCCACGATGCGGTACTCATGCTCAGCAAAATGTATTGTGCGTAATCAAGGAGTCCTTGGCGTAATATATCAATAGTGAAGGCCCCTGACTTGTAAACAGTTCTCGTGTCGACCACCCTAGCATCAATGAACAAGTCTGTAAGAATACTGTAAATGCAGAAATGTGGATTAATGTTCGCGGTTTTCGCGGTGATCACTTCACCGCGAACTTAAAACCACCACGAACATTTTTCTATCATGGTATTAGACTGCAGTCTATGGTGTCACCGCGGACTTAAATCCACCACGAAAAGTCCTTTTTTCCGCTACCGCGAAATTAAATCCCCGCGAAATTAAATGTATTTACAGTATTTGCAAGACTGTCTTGAATCTTATCAATCAGATGCCTAAGGAACTTGAAAGCTTGGGTCGGCAGGTTTTCGTTGAGGTCGGTTGGATAACTTCAGTACTCTCTAGTGACGCTCTAGTCTAATGCTACTCTGCTCGAGCATTGTTACTGCGCGTCACTATGCGGTTTACATCAAAACTGCAGGACAGCGCTCCCTTTGTTAGTATGCAAATTAACTCCTAATTTGGAGTGACCACCAAATATGGAAGTAACAAAGTCTCGCGATAATCCACGAGACCGCTGGAGTATAAATACGTCGGCTCGCCACCATTCGGCGTCTTTTGCTCTCTAGCCACCGACGGGAAGGGAGTGACACTTTCGCCAGTAATTTTTTCACCTACGAAATCGAAAATACTGAATATAACACACCCCAACGACATCTTGAGGCTTACCACTAAGGTAAGTTGGTAGCTCGACCCTTTTTCTGGTGTACTTACCCGCATTTTAAACCGAAAAACTGAAACGCCGGGTGCATGTTTTTAAAGCGTGCGTGGGAGTTTAAAATTGTCGTTTTAACGCTTTTGTTTCTGAACAAGGGGTGATATTTATACGGTTATAAACCGTTTATGAAAAGATCTTTTGATCGATATTGGTGTGAATCGATGGAATACTTGCGTTACGTCAAGACAGAGGGGAGGGCAAATTATGGTTCACTTTTGGCGTACATGCAACGAGCGATTGTAAAATCTGAAATGTCTTGAGTTGGGTTCAGCTTTTATGTAAAATCTATTTTGACCTAGTAAGCCATTTATTTAATGATGACAACATTTTAAGACTGTATTCTACACACGTTGGGATAAGATTTTAAGTCATGTGGCAACGCTTGGCGAATTTTAAGAAGGCGGCGTCGACGACTTGGAAACCCGGAAGACTTGGCTGTCCCTTCCCTGCACGCTGCCGAATCGCGCGTTTTTGTGCTCCCGAAAATTTTATTTCTCGCAACACCTGATGCAATATGTAGGGTCTATCGGTCATATTCGGCTAGAATTTGTCGCCAAGAACCAAGAATTGCCAAGTCTGCAGATTTTTAAACAACGCGTTGTCTGTGTTTTGGTTCCGGGTTTTCTGGGGCAGTGCTAGTAGAAAGAAGAAACGTGATATGCTAATTAGTCGGTCGAGCCAGCACGTGAATGGAAAATTACAGACATAAAACGCTCGCTTCGCTGCCTTTGTTCGCTTTATCTTCGTTCTATTTGCACTTTCCTAACCAAACCAAGCGATGTCTTTGCACAAGCGAGGTGATAGCAGTCAATACACAATAAAGGGTTTCCCTCTTGCCTTGGCTTCCTGTATTTCCTATGAATCATACCTTCACCGTTGCCATGGTACTATGCAAATTTCCTAGTACTTACACCAGGCAAATTGTCTGACATCATGAGCATAAAAAGATGATGTAATATTGGTGAAACCCAAGTAGATGTTGGGCAATTCATATTTCAGTCAAATATATTTGAGGCAGTTATATATAATTGGGCTGTACCATTATCAGATCTAGGGAGGGGTGGTCAGTTGACCAACATTTCAACTTTCCCCCCTAGAAGGTTCTAGAGTTGCGACGTTTGAGTATTGGTCGAAGGCGAACCAATCATCGTTCGGCAAGCGATCAAATGTAAACTTCAAGGCAGCGTGAGGGAACTTTCCATTCCAAAGTCCAACTTGCGCTTGGGACAACAGTTATTTTTAGACAACAGAGCTTACAAGGGGGGTTGCACGTAACCCACTCTTGGTCTTGCTTTGACTGGATATTTTTAGAGAACTGAGTCTACCAGAGGGGCTGCAAGGCTTGTTGTATTGTGTTACGTCAGTTTTTGTACCAGTTTGTAACTGAGATTATACCAGAGTTTGTCCAAGTTCTTTTTTTGCCTGGTGGACACGGTTTTGTTCATTGCCAAGCTGTAAAGTCAGGTGACTCTAAGGTCCACCTGAATGGAATGGCAACAGGTGTACCTGACAATGAAAAATGTAAGCTTGCTATGTTTGTGTCACTACCGGTATAACTTTAAACTGTACTAGAGAAGCAGAGTTGAAATTTTACCCTAGCTTTTGAGTCTATGGGTTCTCTAAAAACCAAGCAAGGGTTATCGTGACCCCATTTTACCAGTATCTATGTCACTACTCTGACCTAAGCATCTCTCATTTGGCTAGTCAGAATCTTTTGCTTGTCAGAAGATCTGATCTTGTAAGGGGTGCTTGGTCGGGATATAGGGGTGCAGTGCCCTTGTTACCCTATCTAAAAATAACTGCTAATAAATGTAGTTTAGAATAGCCAAATTGTCTTTTATTATTATTTGATAACAGATTATATTTCTGATCTTCACAGCACATAGACAGCTTGTCTATCACCATACATCATTGTAAAAAATGTGCTACTAACTAAGGCCTAAGTGTCAGTTTGAAAGAGCATTAGCTTGTCTTTAATTATTGTTATTATTGTTAAAATTGATAAGTTATATTTCTGATCTTCGCAGCACATAGACAGCTTGTCTATCACCACACATCATGTCGAGTTCAGGATACACGAGCAGCGGAGCGAGCACGCCCTCCAACGGGTCGCGCCCGTCGTCTCCGACACTGGGCACTCCGTACGTCAAGCTCGCCGACAGGATCGAGGCGAAGATCGACCGCGGAGAGCGCTGGTTCTCGCTGGAGTTCTTCCCGCCGAGGACCCCCCAGGGTGCTGCCAACTTGATCTCAAGGTTTGTTTTTGTGTTGTTTGTAAATAGGTAATGGTTTACATGGTTTCTCTATATAGCTTGTATTGTAAAGGAACCAATTCTTATCCTTAAATTGTTACCCCTGCTGTTATTGCTGCAATAGCAGTATACACTGTACATGTGTATAAGTGGCGGGGCTCTAGCAAGCTCTAATTTTTTTCCGTGAGCCCAAATCCCATTGACGGAAAAATGACAGAAGGATAAATGTATCTACAGATTATGCACTTAATCAAACTTTGACATTGAAAATATTAGTGTCCACTTACATTTCAGGAGGGTCTGCATGCTCTTTTACGTAAGGCATAGGCAACCTATGTTATTTCCCGTAATTCGCAGGGAAAACCATCTTATCTACGTAATTAGTAGCGAGGCGACCAAATTTAGAGTAATTGCCAAGTCCTTGATTTAGTGTTATGTAGGGGGCTCTTCTGAATTTAGCATAGGTCGTTGTAGGGACCCCCCATGCAGACCCTCTTTCAGTTTTACTAATTGTTAAATTGTATTGTATCAACTAAGAGTTTTGGCCAAAGTCTAAAAAAGATTGAAAAATAAAAGATAGTCCCTTAACCTTAACTGAACCTAATTTTTTCAGGACATTTTTTTCCTAGGCCTTTAAGGGACTGTTTCGTGAGCAATCAGAAATTAATTATCTAAATGTTTGAATTCCCCTGGTTTGGGCGTATGATCTAGGGCGGACCCATATATCTAAATGACGCGTTGTTTGAATCCCCCAGGTTCGAGCGTATGGTCCAGGGCGGACCCATGTTCATGGATATCACCTGGTGTTGTTTGAATCCCCCAGGTTCGAGCGTATGGTCCAGGGCGGACCCATGTTCATGTATGGATATCACCTGGTGTTGTTTGAATCCCCCAGGTTCGAGCGTATGGTCCAGGGCGGACCCATGTTCATGTATGGATGTAACCTGGTGTTGTTTGAATCCCCCAGGTTCGAGCGTATGGTCCAGGGCGGACCCATGTTCATGGACATCACCTGGCACCCCGCGGGGGACCCCGGTAACAGCGATAAGGAGACCAGCTCCATGTCCATCGCCTGCGCGGCGCTGAACTACGTGGGACACGAGACCATGCTGCACATGAGCTGCTGCAACTCCACCAAGGATGACATCAGACGACACCTGGACAAGGCCAAGGAGCTCGGCATCCGCAACATTCTAGCACTCCGGGGAGGTGAGTTGGAAAAAAGGCTAGCATTTTGTGGAGCTCTGATAGTTCACCTAAATCCATGGGGTAACCTATGTTCATTATGTTGTAAAAAAAACAGTGCATTTAGAGATATGAAGTCAACAGATGGTAGTTGTAAATTGCAAACTGCCGTTTAAAATTACCAATGTGCATCAACTTGATATATCTAAATGCACTGTTTTAGAAAACAGGGAATATAGGTTACCCCATAAATAAAGGGGAACAAGTGTTACATTTAAGTTAGGTTAGATACTTACTATAGTAGAATGGTTTCTGGTGTTCTAGTTGACTTCAGGTGTTTTGGTTCACCTGAATTGTTGTGTAAGGAGCTGGGCATCCGCAACATTCTCGCTCTCCGGGGAGGTAAATAGAACTAGACTCAGCATTCAGAATACTGGTGGAAAATGCATTTTAAGTTTGCAGTGATTTAATTATTTGGCCTTCTACAGTAAGGCACAAAATGGAGTGTTTCCCATAGTGTGTAAGTGAACAACTGCCGCAGTTGTTGAAACACCAGCGCCTATACCATATAGAATAATGAGTTCATTGCAATTGAATAGTGTCAGTTCATTTGCAATTTGAAGCTATGTTGGCACTGTGCATGCTGACATTGACTTTTGCCAGATTCTGTTTACAGCTCTTGACAAGTGCACTCTTTCTTATCTCTTCTCCTTTTGCTGACTTTTTACTCTGTACCAATTGTTCTGCGGCCAAATTTTATGGAGATCCCAATAAACAAACAAGCAAACAAACAAACAAACCTAAAAAGTTCGGCAGCACAAGGCGGCCTGAAAATAAATTTGGAGGCCTGTTGAAGATTGAAGTCCTCTGCTAACTTAAAAAGTTAACTCAAATTCCATGTTAACTGTTTAGATCCCATCGTTGGAGACGAGTGGAAGTATGTGGAAGACGGGTTCAACTACGCCACAGATATGGTCAAGTTCATCCGGGCAGAGTTCGGGGACTACTTCACTGTGTGTGTGGCAGGTAAGTTTCAACTACTGTAGGAGGTATACTCATAGTATTTTTTTTCCATTACTGGTAAACTGCCTTTATGCATAACACATATCACCAGTAGAACTGAATTTTTTTTTTGTGATTAGAAACATTTGAACATAATCTGAGCAAAGGCCAGCACTGAAGGACATGACGGAAATGTGTTTAAAACAATATTGATATAAGGCTGTGAAATCTACGTTTTTAAACTGGCAATAGGTATTTTGTACATCTCTTGACACATTTGTTCAGGCACACTTGTTCAGGCCCTCCTAAGAGACCATCAATTGTTAAGAACAATAGGAATGACATAGTACAGCCTTAACATAAAAGGACATTATTGGATAATGTCTTGATAAGGTCCTAAAAAATGATAACTTGAAAATTGGTGAAAATGTAGCACTACTAAGCATTAGGTTTGTACAGAAGGTATTTTCAAATATGCAATCACACGTCAATTTGTATTGAAGGAGCAATTGTCCCCCAAAAAATTAACAGAGATACATAATTTACTTTTAAGATTTTTTTTATTGGGTTTTTCAAATAAACAAAGACATACAAACTTTGGGAATCATCCAACAGGATGATAATGATAGTACAAATTGAATATCTGAAGACTTGTGAGATACAGTTACTTAATTAATCAGTCAAGTGTGACCCTGAGTTGCATTGATCATTGTCCCAGGCTACCCCCAAAAAGAACTGAACTTTTGGCCTTGTTGTCTTCGAATGCATCGTTATCGAAGCCTTTTTAAAAATGTGTTGAACCCGTGGATGTCCGAAGTGTGCATACCTAGGATTATTACTGTTGTTGCCCTAGTTAAGTTAAAAAAAAAGTCCTTCCCGCGCCTGATGGCGCATAGGGCGGCGCCCATCTCCGTTTCAGTAGCCCTTGGGCCACACAACGCAATTACTACAGCAGGGGGCTAGTCCACTGGTAGTGGTGTGTGTTCAACTTCCATACTCTTTCCCGAATGCTGAGTGCTAAGCAGAGAAAGAAGCATGTACCATTTTTCAAGTCTTTGGTATGACTCGGCCGGGGATCGAACTCACGACCTACCGAATGCAAGGCGAACACTCTAACCACTAGGCCATTGCACCGGTTGTTGCCCTAGTAGATCTCCTTAAATTCATCGCTGATTTATTTGGCGGTATTATGATTAGTGCCGGTATTACGATAATGGATGTTACCCTTTCCAAAGAATGAATTTGGAGCCCTAGTTTGTAACCAAACACACATGTCTCCATCCCAGGCTACCCCCACGGCCACCCGGACAGCCCCACATACGAGGAGGACCTGCAGCACCTGAAGGAGAAGGTTGACGCAGGTGCAGACTTCATCATCACGCAGCTGTTCTTCAAGGCAGAGAGGTACGTCAAGTTCGTGGAGGACTGTCGTCGGATCGGAATCAACGTTCCCATCATTCCCGGCGTCATGCCCATACAGGTGAGACGTGTTCTCTCTTCAGTTTGTTTACAGTAAATTGTTGAAAGTTTACAGGGACTTAATTTCACAGTAGGGAGCATGAAAAGGCATTTCTTTAACTTTGGAACACAAGGCTACCATTTAAAGTTACTAGGACTGTCTCCAGAAGATTTTTTTTCCATCCCACTCCCATTGTTTGGAAGGCCACTAGTATTTATGTCATTGTTAAATCTCTGAAAACAGTATATTTTCATCAGTTTCATGACGTTTCAATGTTTCGACAGACGACAAAAGACAGTTGAGAGATAGAAATCATGTAATGTATTTGATATTACAAGTACTTTCCTGTCTGTCATTGAAAGTTGGAAGAAAATTTCACAGAAGGAGAGTAGTGGAAGCTGTTGTAAATTTTCCATTGAAACAACAGTTACTGTATGCAGTGATGTTGACTTTGCTTTGATTTGATTTAGATGCACTTTCTAACATGCCATATAACACTAACAGTATGATGGTTTTCTCTAAAGGGCTACCACTCTCTGAGAAACCTGGTCAAACTGTCCAAGCTGGAGATCCCAGATGAAATCCGCGAGGCCATCGAGCCAATCAGAGACAACGACGAGGCTATCCGTAATTACGGCGTGCACCAGGCCGTCACCATGATCCGGGAACTGTTCGACAGCGGATTGGTCAACGGTCTCCACTTCTACACACTCAACAGAGAGGTTTGTTCCAACTTGATTGATTAGTGAAAATCTTAATTTGGCCTGCAGGCCGCTTTTCATTGGGGTCATGAGAGAAGAGGTGTCAGGAGATGACAAAGTAAAACAAAGTTTTAAAAGACACAGATAGCACAATTAAGAGTCCTAATACATGTAAATCTATAAAGTTACATACAGTACATGTATCATCATGAAAGCTCATCTGTACGTGTGTTGTCTTCTGTCGATCACTGTCGCCTTCTTCAGGATCAATACTGATGACAAATCACTTTAGGATGTAAACTTGCGAGAGTTACAGACACTCAATCTCATCAATCATGTGGAAAGGTGATGTCAGCAATTGGTCAAACCTGCAGAAAGTTTGTTAAGTCCAACGACTCTGTATAGTGATGGCCAGAGTTTCAAAGAATGCGACAGTGATCATTGAAAATTTGATCCATGTATATCTTGATATAAGAAAGTTTATATTCCTGATAGCTTTTGACAAACCAACTCTAACCAACCATACAGCTAGCTACATTTACACAATTACCAAGAAGCGAGAGGAAGTCGAATGTCCTAGAATAGATTAGACGCACATCTGCATATATAGATGTGTATAATTGTTTCCATTGTTACATATATGTGATTCTTACCGTGTGACCTGTACTTAGCCCAGTGGGGCAAAAATGTGCAATAAAGGTCTTCATTTATTCATTATACTATACTTTACAAATTATTAGATGTGCACTGGTAGTAGACAGAGTACCAGTTCGCTGTGTGATGAGTCGTTAAAAAAGCCACGGTGACCAACCTATGACCAATTAATCTTTCACAATCGTCAGTCCAGCAGTATCGTTTATTCTACATAAAGTTTAACAGTAACATTTTGTCATCTCCGCAGGTTGCGACCATACAGATTCTGAAACAGATCGGGCTGTGGACGGAGGACATCCAGAGACCGTGGCCGTGGAAGAGAACGGCGAACTACAACCGTTGCGAGGAGGAGGTCCGACCAATCTTCTGGGCCTCACGACCAAAGAGCTACGTGTACCGTACACAGGAGTGGGACGAGTTTCCCAACGGAAGATGGTACGTCCTTGATTATCGTGTCTCAGCTAAAAAAAACGTATTTACCCCGGTAGTATTTTTTGTGCATGGGTTTTGGAGTTTTAGCATACTGGACCTGGGGTTTTGCAGGGCATACAGGTTGATATGATGCTAGCTCACCTTAATCCACGTGGTAGCCTATATCGGCTGTTTTAAAAAGTTATTTTCGGGATATCACGTTAACAAGGTGATTTCAACTTATTTTCAAACTATTGCAGTTAGGCCTAGGAAAAAAATGTTGTGTTTCCTGTTTCAGCCCTGAAAAAATTAGGGTCGGTAGGTAGGGATTGTCTTTTTTTTTCTTGTATTCTTTTTTAGGCTGGCCAAAACTCTAGTGATACATATTTCAATACAGTTGAACAAAGTAAACTGAAATGCATGAGGACACTTGTCTTTTAATGTCAAACTTTAATTTCGTGCATGATAGATACATTTATCCTACATTAGATAGGACAAGCAGTGTTTTACTTCAATAGGAAGCAGGCTGAATAAAAATTCTAAGTGGAAGCTATGTGACTCCACTGCCCACCCCAAAAAAAAAGTCTAGGGTCGGCAGGTTTTTTTAGGGTAGGTAGGGAAACAGGAAACACAACATTTTTTTTCCTAGGCCTTACTGTATTGAACTACCATCCATCCACTAAGTCTTGATATCCCTAAATAACTGGGGTTTTTTTTAACACAAAGGATATAGGTTACCCTGCAGGTAAAGGTGAACTAAGCGTTACTTAAAAGTACTAATGATTATTTTTTTCAGATTGGACATGTGTCTGAAAAGACCATCTAGAAAGAACAAAAATCATTAGTAATGTTTTTTTTTACTTTCATTTTTTTTTTGTCATAAAATTGTTATGCAGTAGTCCGTGTATTTTTACAGGGAAAATCTTAGAAGACGGTCATCATCAGGAGAAAATTGGAAAGAAGACAGGTCTCTGTGGAATCTTGTTTTCTTTGGTCAGCAGTAGCGCTGAACTAACACTCCATTCAGAACTAGACCCTCATCCAATGACCCACATCTAACTGCATGCATGTTGTACTGCATTCTCTTACATAATATACATTGTACAAAGTCCGGCTTGCAGCCTAGCATAACAAAAAACCTTAAGCTGGACTGAAGTTTCCTCCTTTTATGACCATGGACTCTAACCAGCTATCAGCCAATCAGACAATCTGATTTACCTAAAGGAAACATGAAGGAGATAATCTGATTGACTGACAGCTGGTTATTAGAGGCCATATCCACAAATGTGGAAATCTCAGCCCGGTTTTGTAGACTCTGCATATTATGATTAGGAGAATGGTTGTACTGAGGCTATGGCTATAGATTTTGATACTATACAAGTATAATATTGTACTACTGTGGCATGGATCTTAGGGAAATCAGTTGTATGACCTATAGTTCTATTATTTTCTTTTAACAAATCTGAGAACGAAGGAACTAAAATTGGTGTGTCCTTCTGCTGATAGTTATGAATTCATTAACATAGCTTTATGATGTACTAATCACTCATCCATTGATAGCCAAGATTCATCTTTTTCATATGAATATCATTGCCATACAATATCTCTCCTCATGTCTTACTCTTAGCATGATAATGCAATAATATACAAGACGTATAATACTGTGCATAATTTGTGTGTGTGCTTGAATGTGAGTGTGTGTGTGCGTGTCAGTAAAATTATTATAGAGAAAATTGACTCAAAATAATTTTGTAAGGAGAGCTTAAAACAAAACAAAACAAAAACAATTATTATACAGTATGTTTGTTTTTCATAGGGGATATTTTTTACTAGAATACTTGCAAGACATGTGAGATTTGTGAAGTTATTTTATCATTGATCAGTACAACCTGAACTAATATTACAACCTTACTATTAATAGTCCACCGTACATTCTAGCCATGCATGCATTGTGATATGTGTTTTTTTCATTCACAAGTTAATATTATTCCCTTAGATGCAGCAGTGCCTACATTTTCATCCTTCTGACATTACAAAGCTGATATTTTACCCCTTAGATACAAACATTATCTTATCATTAGCCTGATTTAATCGCGCTTCATAGGCCTGTCCTACGTTGCCAAGGAGGGGCCTACAAGCTCCGGATAGCGGAGTTTGCGTTACACAGACTATCTTATCGTGCTCTGTTGTGTTTTCAGGGGCAGTTCTGAGTCTCCAGCCTTCGGGGAGTTGAACGATTACTACCTGTTCTACCTGAAGCCAAACGCAAAGAAGGAAGAACTGTTGGACATGTGGGGCCATGAGCTGACTTGTCTGCAAGACGTGTGTGACGTCTTCACCAACTACATCACAGGGAAGGAGAGCAAGAACGGGAAGAAGGTCAGAAATTACGTCTCATTGAGTCTGTGTCTTTGTTTTCCGTTCATGTGCTTGTTTGGGTTGGTGTGTGTTCGTAAGTATAATACACTGTTGACTGCCAATGGTGTAATAGACTAGATGTATTATGTTATTTTAATGCTATTTTATATCATACACGGGCTGTACATTCAATATCGGTGTTCTGACCAATCCGTATTTGACAGTACAGCCAGCGTCTCCTTATATACAATGTACATGTAGTTTGATTTGAACGACTTGAACTCGCTTGTGCCATCGAAAATTCAAACCACTGTTCAACTGTTTGCCCAGTTCTTTGGTTCAAATTGATGACTGTAATTGTTGACGTGATGTGCATTGATGTCACATCTTTTGCTCCTTTTTTTTCGTTACACTCGTGTTGGCATTATATGAATTCAATAGAATACAATATGTATTCTGTATCACCTGGCCCTTCTGCTGTACTTTAGGTGATAAGGAATATCCTGTGCTGTATTCTATATACTGTGTTATTTGTACATGTACGTGTATTGTGCCCTCTGGCATAATACTCATGGATTTTCTTACTAGTAAAGTCTTACTTATCAAAATCTATCTCTTCCCACCATAGGTGCGAAAGATCCCCTGGAACGACGACGACCTGGCGGCAGAAACCAGCTTCATCAACGACAAGCTTGCCAGGATCAACAGCCGGGGCGTTCTCACCATCAACTCACAACCCAACGTCAACGCTGCACCCTCCACAGACCCCGTCGTGGGCTGGGGCACCCCGGGGGGCTACGTCTTCCAAAAGGTAAGAACTGTCAGATTCAAGGCTTTTTATTTGTGATTTTTTTTGCTGGTGCGTAGCAAACAAAAAAGCGATAGAAGCGTTTTGTTCAACGGTTTGTTTGGTTTGGATGGATCGTCCAACATAGCCCAAGAAAAGGGGTAAGAAAATGTTACAGTAACACAATATCTTTCATGAATAATTGTGTTTTTTTTCTCCCCACCAGGCATATCTGGAATTCTTCACCTCGCGTGAGAATGTGCAGGCCCTGTTCAAAGTCCTGCCCAAATATCCCAATGTCAACTATCACATCATCAAGTTTGAGGTGAGTATTTGCAATGTACTCTCTCAGAGACCTTCATCTGTGCTTTAGAAATATTGAGGGAAAGATATGAAGACTTTGATCATGAGATGTAATTAAATATGACCAACTATGTATACGTATTAAACAATGTTAAACACATGTCAAGCTTTGGCATTGAAGATATGGAGATGCTCAATGCACAAGTTACTCAAGCAACTGGATAAGCTAAATTTAAAATACACTTTTTCCCCAGAAACTTATCTGGTTTCTTGTGTATTACTTTTGTATTGAACATCTATCACAGATAAATTGGTATCAAATTAAATGGAAATTAAGCCAATGATATAATAGGTACAATTCCTAATCTCCAAGCAGATCCCATGGAGCCATCAGATAGTATCAAAGCTGGCCACGGAGTATAGCTGGCCAAAGGGTGTCAGACATGGCAATTATGTACACCTCTTGGCTGACTACACTCCTCGTCCAGTTCAATACTAATATTAGTAATAACTAGTGATATTTTATTGATACACACTTCGACCTGGAACTGTCATTTCTCCCAACCACAGGGTGATGATGACTACACCAACTGTGACCAGCAGCAGCCAATCGCAGTCACCTGGGGAGTCTTCCCTGGGAAGGAGATCATCCAGCCAACCGTGGTGGATCCTGTCAGTTTCAAATTCTGGAAGGTGAGGTCTTGGTCCCAGGATTCTTAGACTGAAGAAAGATGTTTAAAAAAATAATATCATGGTAGAATTTTTTAAAGTGTAAATCTCAGGTCTTTGAAGAGAATTTCATCAATATGCAAGTAAAAAACCCTCTAGGGCAACATGTAGATATTTTGTATAGTCCAGTGAGTGTTAGTGACCCTGTCTCTGGTACAGAGAAGTCTGTAAATTATGTACACAGTCACCACCTTTCTTCACTGCCTCCACCAGTGGAAGAATAGCTATTTAGCAAGTGAAGCTGGTTTGAGATCACTTTCATTCTATTTCACGTTTTAGACAAAATGAATGGAAATGGAAAAAAAAAATTGGTTATTGCATTATTTGAGATGAAGTTGTTTTTTCTGCTTAGCATTCAGCACTAATGAGGAAGAGTATTGGAGTTAAACACACTTTACTACCAGCAGACTAGCCCCTTGCTGTGATGTCTTGCACAAATGTGTGGCCCAAGGGCAACAGAAATGGAGATGGGCACCACCCTTTTTACAGATACATGGCGAAGTTTAACAAAACTTATTTCTGTCCCATCAGGACGAGGCCTTCACGTTATGGACGGAGTACTGGGGCCAGCTGTACGCGGAAGACTCCAAGTCGCGGGAACTGATCCAGCACATCCACGACACCTGGTACCTCGTCAACCTGGTCGACAACGACTTCCCCAGGGTAAGGCTTGTTCATAACAACACACAAATGCACCGCTGCCGTTTTGAAGAAAGCTGCTAGGGGAACTTAAATTTTGTAACTTCATTTAGTTGCTGAGAGGTACTGTAACTTACGTGCAAAAATTTTTGTGGTGGTTTTATGTTCACGTTTTTTCTGTTGCCAATTCAACTTAAAGCCACAGCAAACATATTTCCATGACAGTATAAAGAGACTACAGTGCATGGTGCTACCGCAAACTTAAAACCACCACAAACTTTTAACTCCTTTTCCCAACTACCGTGAAATTAAATCCCCGCAAACTTAAATGCATTTACAGTACACACTGCTAAAATATTGTTTGAAAAAAAAAAATTTGCTTTTCTGTATTTTCTACTAGCCCAAGCCTTTTTCTTCTGGATACTCCTAGTAACGTTTATTATTCCTTTTCCTTGTTTCTTCCAGGACAATATCCTGTTTACTGTCATCGAGGACATGTTCGCAGAGGCCGATCTTCAGAGGGCAAAGGGCAAGGGTCAGACCAATGGCGTCAACGGTGTCCACCATGATGATGATGACGGAGTGTTTGTGAACGGGGCCGGAGACGTTCCCAAGAACACTTGTGCCGAACAGATCCAGAGAAATGTGGAGGCTGACATTGTACATGCCCTGTAAAAAAAAACTACTCATCAAGAAACCTACATGTATTACTTTACACATCAAACTCTTGTGCAATTGTGCATCGACTTCTCAAAAGGAGATGGAGAAAAAGAGACAGTCCTTCTTTCTAAGACAGTCCTTAAACTAGGGATGATGGTGTTATCTCCTTCACTGAAGAAGTTAAGTGAGAAGTTCTTGACATATCCTATGTGAGATTCATATTTTGCAGTTGATTTGTAGAATGTGAAATTCAACATTTTGCAGTTGAATTGTGAAATGCAGAGAAAGAGTGGTCATGCAGTCTTCAAGCCTTTTTGGTAACGACCATGTGGAAGTGTTCATTTGGTAAAATTTCTCATAAAAATTGTCTAAGTATTATAGGGAAACTACATGATGACATATATGGCCAAGTGGCAAGCAACTTACAACTGGTTATACATGAATTTACTGTTCCAACTTAAAAGTTGGCCACCTTTCTTATAAGGTCTTACCTAATCTACTGTGATTTCAGACAACTTAGCTTGTTAATAATGCACATACTGCTGCTATGTACACTTGCCAGTGGAAGTATTATTTTCTTGGTAAAAAATGTGGTGTAAGTATTACATGGAAGCAGACGCACACTCAGGTAGATAGAAGTGCAATGATGGAAAGATAATGGTGGTTGAGACATTTAAGGCCACAATATAGTTTACACTTAACATAATCATCCTTGCTTGTCATTTTTTTTCCACATTGAAGCGAAGAAAACATGTGACCATGATTTCTTGTTGTTGTTTCTTTTGAAATACAAGTATGGTCTCAAGGGCCAACACAGTAAAAAGGAGTTTTACTGGTAATGTCATTGAGGAAATCAAATGAGAACCATGATTTGCCAGTCGCCCCGTTGCAAGAGCGGATAGGATTGTTCCTAACTATTAATAATAGTCAAACTTTAGTATATGTGTATAAAAATGAAGTTACTGTAAATTGACCAGTAGAAGAGAAAGAAGTGAGATAAACATTTCTATGAATGTCTGATTTTGTGAGATGTTGGATATGTGTATCTTTCATGAATTAAATATAGTTTCCAAAATGTTTTTTTTTTAAACAGGAGAAAGTGCTTTGACTTTTTGCCATTCAGCTCTGTACAAAACGTTGCATGTATACAAAAAAACCTACATGTACCTTTACAATGTTGTATTTTGAGCAGTCTGCAGTATCTTGCCATTTTTGATGTACCAAAATATGTATTTTATTGCAGTACTGTACATCTGACTCCTAACAGTACATCTATGTTTACAGTCTCCAGTTTATGTACTTGACAGTCTGTGCTATTTTGTTGTACAACAGTCTACAGTACAAGCGTGGTACACTGAGCAGTATAATAATAATTATACTTTTGTTAATATGTAAACTATGATACGTGACATTTACCATGTTATTCTGAGTCAAATATATTATGGAAAAAAAACCATATTTAGTGCACATTTCCAATTTGGTAGAAAGGACCCAGAAAGCACATATTGCTTTCTTGGGACTATCTGATAACAAGATTGTTGCCTTACATCAAGGAGCTTTTATCAAAGCTCCTTGCTTACATGTACATTTATATAAGTATGTAGTTTTGGAGCTGTGAGTTCCCCTGTATGAGCTGTACTTAGCGTGCCTTCCTCTGTGGTGATTGTTGCCTGCTGTACAAAAACTTTCCAGCTATTGTTCAAGATGAAGAATAAAACTTTGTAGATACTAATATTATTAGTGTGAATCTGTGTTTCGAAATCAATTGACTCTGTAATGAGAACCCTTCCACCAAATAGCAATTACTCAAACCACTGGAAGATTTTCAAACGCTTTTAACAACATCCATGTCACTGAAAAAAAGGTATTAGATATGATTGTTATCTGTAACATCTGATCATTTCCAAAATCGTATCCAGTTGCTTGAGTATTTGCTATTTGGCGTATCTTATTGCGTGGATGTCTAACATGATTGTAATATGGTCATTTCCTTCAACACAACTGTATGTAAGTGCCAATTTCCAAGCAGATCTATCAGTGTCTAAAGGGCAGTGTCCAACCGGTATATAATAGGGATTACCATTTCAGTACCAAGGACATCGACACAACACTGGTCTCTACAGCCTTTGCAAAGCAAAGAGTTTATTCCAATCCCAGGGGATTTCTTCATTCCTGCTATATATGTACATCATAAAGTCACCTGTATACCATTATAGTCTAGCAGAGTCCCCGACACAACCCATTTCTATAGACAGGTAACTTTCTATTCAATCTAGTCGCCATCGTTCACAGCACGAAAACTGATATTCAAGCAGTGCTTAAACCTAACGTAAAGGACACTTATATGCATGTAAATGCACAAGAGTGCATAAGAGTATCATTTACATTAGGTTTAAGCGTGCTTAAATATCAATTTTTTGTACCGTGATTTTTCTTCCTTCAGAAGTACATCTTAGAAACTAGACCACAGGACACTGATAGCATAACTTACAAATACATTCAAGCTTTTTAGTGCCTCAAACCACCAAATCCAAAGAGAAACAGCTGAAGCAAGTAAAAACCTAACAAGGCCAGTAATCTAAGAGGGTCTGCATGCTCTTTTACGTAAGGCGTAGGCAGCCAATTTTATTTCCCGTAATTCGTAGGGAAAACCATCTTATCTACGTAATTCGTAGCGAGGCGACCAAATTTAGCGTAATTGCCTTCCTTGATTTAGCGTAATACGTAGGGGGTTCTTTTAAATTCAGCGTAAATCGTTGTCGGAACTCCCCATGCAGACCCTCATCTAACACACACACTGACAGTGCATAATTCAGACACCAGATTAAAAGTAAAAAGATACATAGCTTTTTTTTAGGTCTTAGGGGCAGTGGGTTGTTATCGACTGTGTATTTACTCTCCAAGCAGAGGTTAGGCCCCGGCTGTTTTTTAAAGGTTTTTTTAGTTGTTTTTATCGGGCTTTCTATTTTGTCATTTTTCTTGAAGTACGCCATTTAGGTTTGACACAGCAAGATATTAAAAAAAAATAGAAAGCCCGATAAAAACAACTAAAAAAAACAGCCGGAGCCTAACCTCTGCTTGGAGAGTGCATGGTATTAGAAGGTGAAGTATACAAATTGTATCTCTCCCCTTCCTCTACCTTTTGCCTCCCCAACCGATGTCATCAATCGATGTTACAGCCTTACAAACACAGTGATGTCTTGTCCATTTTCTACACAACAGTTTGGCTTCAAGCCTAATTAAGTGCTAGACTAAAGCGATCTGCTTTCTGCTACAGTATGGTCATTATCATTTCTGAATCAATAAATGCTAAATTTTGGAATATGAATACTGGATAGTATGATAACCATGAAACGACTTGGTGTGACCATGACACTATGTACAGCTTTGGACTTAAGTAGTTTGTTATAAAAAGAAGAAACAGATACCACAGAGATATCATTTCTTGCTACCAGTCACCACCTATGCGTTATTAGCCACCACCAGGCCTAGGCCTTCTTACATGGGTACAGTTCATAGACGAATCAAAGTCTGGTAGAGACTACAGTACATTGCATGTGCCTATAGCTATATTGTGAATCCTGAAATTTTCGCTGTGATTTCATATGCTCAGTTTTTGCAGTGACCCCTTCATTGTTAACTCATAGAGGGTATTTTAGTATCTGTTTTGAATCTATAAAATAATGAATTGTACAGTAACGG
Source organism: Branchiostoma floridae (assembly GCF_000003815.2). Lineage (NCBI taxonomy): Eukaryota > Metazoa > Chordata > Leptocardii > Amphioxiformes > Branchiostomatidae > Branchiostoma > Branchiostoma floridae. Next base: position 6,238,380 of record NC_049992.1, on the reverse strand, counting down.
TTACTACTGTTTCTGTGCTGAAAAATCATTCTTTCAAAGACACTGTTACTGTAGCAATGAAAACCTACTTTTCCCTTTGTAAAAATGTAAAGAACAAGAAAAATCACCACGAAAATAACTAAATTTACAGTTGAACGTTTAACACTAAGTCTTCTAGTTTCCAACTACAAAAACTGCACCAAGTCCAAAGCTTACACAAAACACCTTCAACTAACTCTATTAGTTTGATTTTCTACTATTTCAATACCAAATGAAAGGAATGGCTTGTATGTGTAACTACATGTAGTACACAGTTCTTTTCCATTGAGTTATCATGATTTTCTTCCACATTTGTTTATTCTGAAACATTTTAACACCAAACGAATCATTCATCATCTAGAATACGATTCTTTAGGCTGCCGTACCCTTCAATTCTTCATGTAGACATTTCTAAACTCCTATATACAATCATGTTAAGCTAGTAACACCCAACACAGACATGTATATAACACAGATTGGGTCTTTTGACACACAATTTTGTTCTCTTTGCAATTTTCTAAATAGGTAAGTACATCGTTAACCATCATCTTGCCATTGCCTACAGTCCTTCCTGCACCGACTTATCTACATCTTCAACCATCTTATTAACAACCATTTAGATTATGATTTTTTAGTATCTTTCTTTCTACTGATAGCTAATTATATATTATATAATTCACCAAAAATAATCGCACCAGGTTGGTTGATTACTAGGATATTTGGACTTTTTGTTACACAATCAGTAGTCTCTGACCTGATACGTTTGGATCTCTATCGGACATCTTCCTTATGGCTTAGCTACAAAATATCAAACTTACAAACATAGCCACATTTGGGAGTGTTTTAACGCTGCAAAAGTGCCACCTACATCGGCTACATATAGCAGCTAGAAGCAGAACTCCGGTTCTGAGGAAGGTGTCTAATAGATCTGAAACGTTAACCAATGAGAGACATACATAATGTAGCTTGACGTGTGTGTAAAAGAAGAATACAGTATCCCAGTTCACCATCCTAGTTTACAACTTTGGTGTCTCATGTTTAATTACACACCCTTTCCACAACAGGCTACAACCAAGCTGAGACTGCTCAGCACCCAAAGTCAAGTACAATACAGCCTAACACATTGTACATGTACTCCATATCCAGCCTGGGTACCATCCATAGTAGTTCGCTACTATGTTTGCTTCTGCTACCCATCTGGGGAAGTGAACATTCAAACCTTTTGGTAGTGATGTCAGTTGATGAGCAAATTAAGAAATAGGTTCTGAGTGCTTGTTCGAACAGGACTTCCAACACCTGTTCGAATACTGTGATCAGTTTACAACAAAATTTTTCTCAAACGTCTGGGATATTTGATTCTCGTCCAAACAGACCCTCCCGCAAGCAGGATAAGATGGTAGGGACCAATCAGTGCCTTCGTCCTAAATTTGGATGATACCCTGTAATTAAATATTCCTGGCGTTAGAGATTCTCAAAGGAAAAGCAGAGGGGTAACTGTATATAAATGATGTAGCATATATTAAACATCGAAGCGAACTACTACCCAGATGGTACCCAGGCTACTGCATTGTACATGTCTCAGCTTCTTACATTCCTTTCTGTTGATAGTATGTACAATCATGCATCAGAGTTTCTGCTACATCATATATATTGAGACATATTTCCTTCCAAATCGTGAGATTACAGCTTTTCCCATCATATGTACAATGTCGATCCATGATAAACCAAACTCTTATTATTTTCTGCAGAGCCAATTAATAGGTGTCTAAGCATTTGCACAAATCTTATGACATTCATACAAATTTTATGAAAGTGCACGAATCACTATGCAAAATCTATGAAAAATGCACAAATCACTATGCTAAAACGTACAATCCTTATGTGAAAGGCATGAATGAGATACGCACAAACTTTCCGCAAACCTGCAGGCAAACACTCCTTGGGAGAAGGTCTCAGTTTTCTGAGTGTTTCTCCCCCTGATATCTTTATTTCAAACTCAAAGGCTTCGCATTAATGATATACCATCACAAATATATATCTATTAATAGCCTGTGAGCTACTCATGATCATTTTGCTCTATCTCACATTGTATTTTCCTGTGGCGAAGATCGTGGCTGCCATCTTGAATATTCATTTCATTTGTCACGTGACCCATGCAGGCAGCGGTTTGCGTAAGATTTCTGTATATCACAAAAAATTCATGCATTATTAATTCATATAAGGATCAATTGTTTTGCATAGTGATTTGTGCATTTTTCACAAAATTTATATGAATTCATATAGTGATTTATGTGTTTGGGGAAAATTTGCACAATGCTTATGCACCCCTGCAATTGCAAGCTAAAAGATTTGAAGCCTTACACAACATTGGTAGTGAAGTGAGGCCAAAACAATCAACTTCCTTGGTTCATATCATTATTGTCTTTTGGTTACAGATTATTGCGTAAACGACAACATTTGATCATACAATATTTGATGCTCAATGAAGTTGAAATCTGCGAATATTGTCAAAATTTACTCTTATCATGAAGATGAATGCAGTGTGACATATTCAAATTTCTTTTTTTGAAGTACGCAAGTATTCACAGTCTCTAAACTGTTTTCAAAATAAAAATAAAATGGCACAAATTTCAGACTGTCAGCATATTTCAAAGGCCTATATAACAGTGCACATAGTTCTTGTGGAGAATAGTCTACATGCATATGGAGTGAATGAAGTTGCCATTCAAGTTGGTTATCATGAAGTGCCCCCTAGCTGTTACCATCAGAACTGCACCCAGCTTGAGCCAGACTGGTTGTTGTTCCCAGACCTAGAGGAGAAAGAATGTATTAATCAAAATTATGTACATTTTAAAAGACATCTTGGCTCAAGTTTTATTTCATCATCATCTTTCCTTATTCTATTAAATGTCAAATTGGTTTCCCTGCATTGCAAAGTGTTTGTAGCAAAGTTGATGACAGCAAAATATGAAACGATTGAAGAACAATAAAACAGCAAGTGCTTGCTCAAAATAGGATAAGAATTAAAGAAAACACAATTATCAAATCAACTAAGGTAAAATTTCCTACTCTTGAGGTAAATCTTAAAGGACTTACTAGTGAGACATCTTCAAACTTGGATGTTAGAAGTGGATCTACTTTTTGGATAATTTCTTATTTTCCAAAAAATCAATTTGGTATATATATAAAAATGTGAGTCAGTTTTCCAGACAGTATTTTGCAAACTTTAAGACAAGTTAACCCGTTCCCAGTTAAAGACATACACTCACTCTCTCATTGGTCAAGCCCCTTATTGCTGTGCTTCCATTGGTTGAACTTATAACATAAAATGTGTTACTTCCAAATCCTCATGACTTACCTAATCTCCAAGTAGATCCTACAGTAGCATGAATTAGTATCAAAAGCTGGCAGAGGAGTGAAGCCTGCTTAGGAGTGTGTTTTGCTACATGGCCAATGGACACCTCTTGGCTGACTACACTCCTTGGTCAGTTTGGTACTTATGCCATTGTAGGATCTGCTTGGAGATTCGACTTACCCAGCTCCTGCGAAGTCTCCCCAGTCACCCCCGGTTGACGACGTGTTACTTGCCGATGATGACGCAAAGGGATCCAGATCTAAGAGTGAATTGACGTTGGATTGCGCTGGTTGGTTGGGGGCGGGGGGGTTAGGGGGAGGGGCTGAGAGACCGCTGAGACCACCTAAGCCACCTGCAGTAAAGAAAGAACACACCAGCTGTCACCCTAAAACCACCCTTACTGCAACAAAGCATTTATTTATTTGTTCAGCTGTTTACAAACAGCCAGGGCTGCCCAACTAGCCGTAGGCTATTGTCAAGGGCTAACCCTGTACATGTTCCCACATGTTCGCACACGACGGGTTATACCGCCCCTTACGGGGTGACACACCCGTCCGGGTGAATGATGTAGATCAGCATGTGGCTGATACAAGACAGAGGTTTGCCAGGCCTCCATCCGGGTGTCTGATTTGAAGTGAATCACCAACTCCCGACAGAAGGATTTGCACCAACGCAACAAAGCATTGTGAACAAAGCATTGTGTTACAGTAATTTACTAGGAAATTCAATCTCTACAAATGTACAACTGGATAAAAATGGGAGATTTACTTCTGGACATTTTGTGTGACACCCAACACTCTTCAGTGTTTCCAAAAGAAAGTTCCTTCAAAGTGATGGATGTTACTCGAAACGTATGGAAGTAAATCTCCCCGCTCCCATTTGTTACAGTTGTAGAGAATTTGAATTGCCTTGTTTACATACTCTTGCCTTGATACAATAATAACTGCAATGTGTTCATGTATGGATATTGTCAACATTTATACTGGAGAATTATACACAGTTATGATTTTGTAATACTTTTAATTATTACTTTAAAAATTTGCATCATTTATCAGTTTCTACATGTAATGGTACAGACAGCACAAGCAAAAGCTGCCACCACAGGACAATGTTGAATAAAAAGATCAAAGCTTTACCTGTGGCTGTCTGTGGCTGCTGGGGTGGGGCTGCAGCTCCCCCAGGGGGTGGGGTCAGGGTGGGGATTTTACCCCCGGGGGGTGGGGGGAGGAACCCTCCTGCTCCTGCACTGGGCTTTGCTTTGGAACCACTTTTCTTTTTCTGCAGAATGGAAAGTGAGGAAATCATTAACAGCTTAAAGTATGAAATAACAAGCAAATCAACTATCATGACAATCCGTCCCCCCTTTCTTGAGTTATTCCCTTTCATAGTCTAAAACAAAATAGGCCCCTGTAGTTTAAAAAAGACTGCGAAGGGGCCCAAACTTATATACAACTTACTCCCTACCCAAAGACGAATCCACTACCCAAAAATCATCAAAGTGGCACATGAGAAACACATTACCCCCTACTTTGAACCTCGACTGCAATACCGTAACTCGCCGCTAGGAGGCCCATTATCGAACTTGACCTTGATTTTCCCATTATGGAACTTGACCTTTATTTCTACTCTACATATATGCTGTTGACCTACATATTGGGACACAACATGAGTCCTTAACCGAAAATATAACCTTCTTGGCGAATGTAATGAATGATATTGACACCAAGTGCAGTAGATATCAATTTCATACAGATTGCCTTATCCAGAATATTTCCACTCTTAATGCTCTATTATTGCTTACTAGTTGTCCAAGTTTATTTTATACAGAGAGGGCAGAAAGGATAAAATCTGACATTCTCCATCCTCACCCCTATGTTGATTGTGATGGTTTGTCCCTCCTTAAAGCCCAGGTCCAGCTTGGGGCCGGTGTCTGTCGTGCCTTCCTTTTCTATCTGTTCACTTTTCCGAACCCACCTGGAGATGGCACAGCAACAGGTTACCAAAAGTCATGACCAAAACTGGTTTACAAATGGTCAAAGATTTACCCCAGAAAAATTCACTGCAGTATTAAAATATTAAGGTCCATAGTTGAAGGTCATAATGTTGTTAACAGTTGGTTGTGAACAGTTCTTGTCCACCCCCACCTAACTCCTGCTTTTCCCCCAGATTCTTAACTTGTAGCAAAGTCTAATGGTTTTCTGGAACGCCACAAAACCCCGGCTTCAAGCGGTCCGCCACCGAGCTATGCGGTGGAGTGCCACAAACTACCCACTGCTGACGGCATGTGCCTTTTCAGTTCAAACTGGGAAGGAGTTGTGAAACGCCACTTGGCAGAATGGTGGCCCAGAACATGTCATTGAGAATAGGCTATTTCATGTTCCGTGGCGCAGCCGTTATTGTTCCTTTCTGAGCGATTTTCGTGTCGACTACGTGCAATTCGGGTTGACGGCGGCCATTGGGGGAAAAGGAAAAGGGTGGGGGAAAAGCAGAATTACACCGGGGGTAAAGAGGAATGACGGGGGCACAGATGAAGTACGGCGGGGGTTAAGAGGAAGTCCGGGGGAAAAGGTGAACGGGTAGGGGGAAAAGCAGAAGGAGTTAGGTGGGGTGTTGTCTAGACCATGCTTGATACATGTCTACATAATACCTAATATGTTTATTTATGTCTCAGGGGCCTTCAACTTTGACATGTTAACCACAATGCATCACACTGCACACAAGGAGTTGAAACCATGAAAAAGCTTATAAAGGTGCTTTGTTTATGACATTATGATGATTAATAATTCCATGTCCCCTGGAGGCCATGTTGGAGTCGCAACTGTTAAAGTTGTTGGAGAACATCATGTTTGGGATTGTTTGATAGGCAGTGCACCACAATATTATATGTTATAGTGGAACTACATCATACAAAAAGCCTGTTTGCACAATGATATACATTGCAGTACACTTTACATACTAGGTTTCATTCTCATAAAAAAAGGCTTACAATGTAACTGCATGTTCCAATTGGAAATATTCAGACAAGCATACATATGTACACAGACAAGCAGACTGTGAAACTAAGCCTATCAACTAATTAGGCTTAAACAACAGCCAGTATACTAACGTAAGGTTACCAGTTTACGGTCGATTTGTTAATAATGCCGTTTTATGGAAAGCGCGCAGGTCAGGAAGTGAAAAGCTGTCCTTAATTGGAAGACATCAAAGTCGGTCTGCGTCAAGCTGTGTGTGGCATCATATTTCTTCTAAGGATTTCTCGCCGTACGAGCGTCTTTAATAAACAAGTCTGCAGCCAAGAATTCTTCCAGGGTGACCAATTTACAGTCAGTTGGGTGTTTCTCCATGAGGTTATTTTTCTAAAGGACATATATCTGATCATTTCCCTTAAAAGTCCCCCACGTAGTTCACTGAGATAACACAATGGATAAATTGTTTACATATGGCCATGCCGCCACTTTGCATCGCCGCTAAACGTTATCGGTAATTCATCTTTGCCCCAACAGAACGCCACTCAGAGCGCCATGCTGTTCGACAACTTGCACAATGCTACTCATAATAATGGCAACGCATTTGGATGTTGTTATCACCTGTATAGATAGGAACTGGCCTTGAAATGCGTTCAGTATACATGTGGCTTGCTCACGCTGTGCACTCCCCACATAAATTAGCCCCAACAGCGCCCCTTGCGACAATTTCTCGCTCTCCAGTGCACCAAGCTTTAACAGGTAAGTCACGTGATGCAACATGGCGTTCGAAAACTACCCGCTCGGCGAGGACAGTCACTTGTTTTTATGCAGTTTATAAGAGTTTCCTTGGACAACACACATAAAATCACCATGCATTCTTGAGATAAGAACTCCAGGTTTGGTTTGAGGTGATGTTTCAATTCATAAAGAGTTTGTTGGATTTTAAAGAGGGGACGAAAATAGCCGTCTAGAATTACGATCAGAACCGGGTCATCTGTAATAGTGTTGTGCGCACTCAAGCGTAAATGTAAATTGTTGTCGGACTTTTCAGATGTGATTAGCTGGATGCAAAGTTATAGGATAAATAAGGCAAGACACATAGATGATATAAACGTACTTCTTTCCTACTCAAGAGAATTTTCTTTTTTACAATTGACCTCGAAGTCTGCATCCACCAATAAGTGACCGTAAACTGGTCCTGCACGTAAACTGGTAACCTTACATTACATGTAGATGCATTTAGATTACAACAACTGTTACTGTTTATTGCAGTTCAGTTCAGTTCATGCATGTAATACATATACCATAACCTGAATAGCTGTAAAGGACTTCATCAATTATAACATTACACAATCCTGGCTCTACACACATTGCAGCCAATGTCTGCTGACTGAACTGTTTTTGATAAACCTCAATAGACTAAAAGATACATACCAACTTTGGCATTGACTTTGCAATGTGACCTTTTGTTCTTATAAGACAGTTAAAGAAGTGTGAGTACTTTAATCATGAAATCTACGTTCTAAGAACTTACTTGAAGTGATCCTGTAGAGCAACATTAAAGTCGAACGAGTCTCCTCTGTCCCCAAATCCCATCCCGATAAACGCACTGCGGCCTGCAAGGTAACAAAAGATGAAAACACCATTACCCTGAGGTCCTTAGTAAATGGAAAACAAACTCTCTAGCTATAATGCCCTAAGGTTTGTCACACAGCAAGAAATATGAATCCAACAGCCAACATGTCTGCAAGATCTGAATGACATTTTTGGCAGACACACACCCTGCGTTCTCTCCATAATCGAACAATTTTTAGTGATCGGTCAATGTTCACAGGTATCCAAGCCTGGTCCAGACACTTTGATGGGGTACTACCGGTAGTAGACTTCCAGGTGAAAAATATGCTCAAGTCTCGGGCGATTTTTCAATTTGCCAACCTCCGGGGAATCAACAAATTTGACGAAAGCTCGTCAGCTGTGTGACTGAATTCCATGCCAATAAGCTAGTACAGTCACTGTGGTTGTAAACCAATAACAAAACATTATCGTCTAGGAAAAGAGCAAATGATGCCATGACGCATGCCTGGCTAAAAGCCTGATTGGAAGGTACCGTAGTATGTTACTTTCAAACAGACAATGTCACCACCTACCTGAATCATCCTGGACTCTGATGACGAAATACCTACTGGAGTCTGTTACCGACTCCACGGCCACGCCCGGATACGCATCCACAGGGGCCTGGGCAAACAACTCACCTGGAAAACGGATGAGAGGAAGAAACATCAAATGTTTGTTGGTTTGTAAACCACCTCATGGTATAACACACCCCGTTTGTATATATAGAATTATGTATTTTAGAAGTACAGTATTTTACTGTACATACGGCCTACTAGTAGGGCTCCATAGTTTGATTGGAATGATTTAAACTTTCTTGTGTGGACCTTGTTCCTTTGCCTGGTTCTTCTGTTCGAATTGAACAAGTTGTTGACGCAATGTGCAGTTGATGTCCTTATTTGCGATAATCTTGAGTTTTCTTGGGTTGGGCCTGGACCGAGGGCGATACGGAATACCCTGTGTTGTATTTCATTTTATATCATGCCCACCAGAGCAAACTCAGGTTTATTGCAAAAAAGTGGGGGGGGGGGGACGTCAATGCACATCGTATCAACAACCTTATTCGTCAATTTGAACAAAAGAAAAAAAGTCTGACAGTCTGGTTCGAGAACAGAACAATGTTACAATTTTCCACAGCAACACACGCAAGCGAGTTTGGCACGACGATTCTAAGGGGGTATGGGAAAATTTTGAAATCTGGGCCTGTTTAAATGTTTCTCCCTGCATTTTGAGGGGCAAATTTTGCTGATAGAGTAGACTCCGCTTGCTTCAAACTTGGCAAATGTACATGCTGAATTTCTGGAGATCTTTGCAAAATTTAATTTTTTCAATATCTTGACATGCCTTGTTCTGCGCGCGTGTAGATGCTCCCCGAATTCGCGAAGCTCATTAGCATATAACTACAGTTAACGCAGGCTCATTAGCATATAACGCGGGAACAGCGCCATATTAGCGCGGGAGAGCAAGATGGCGGAGGGAAAAGCTGGGTGCTCCCGTTGCACATGGAGCTATATATATGCAGAAACTGCCTTTCTTATAAGTGTATGGTCGTCGGAGGAGATCCCAAAAGGACGCGGGATTCCTTGGTACACCCCGGTATACAGGCTCTCCACCCTCCGCCACAATCAGGGCAGCGAGAAAGAACGCTGCGTTCACTCTAGCCGGCCGCTGTCGTCTCTCCCTGTATCTCAATCGCCTCCTGCGCCCTACCCTTGCATGGCGTCTCATGTTTAAGATCACGCGCATGAGATACAGAAAGAACATTACCTGATTGATAACGAGTGGTAAAGCTAGCGACATTCCCGCCATTTTGAAATCCGCGGGATGTGTCACCAGAGGTCAAAAGGGGTCACGAATGTTGTCCCGCGCTACGAGCGGATATCCCGCGCTACCATTTGCAAAATGTGTTTAGATGCACCCCGATATCGGCCCCGCCGATATCGGCGGATGCGGCTATATCGGGAAAAATCAGCATTCTACTTGATTGTATGCAAAAACTTGTGAATGCATATGGGCGATAATCAAAACAACAGTCATTTTGTCACTTCACAACAAAGGAATCACTATAACATATTTACTAATTAACTCTTGTAGCTTATTTGACACCCTCTGTCATTGCAAAATGAACCCATTTTCATGAAAGCGCAGCGCGTTGGTTTGGGTCATAATTCTTTGCAAGCCCCTCCACTATATATACTAAAAATTCTGGGGAGAACCCTGTACTAGTTAAAGCCACACCTTACTGTAACTGTAAGCCCTCAGCATGGCTAACTCTATTTTGACAAAGCACACTGCCAAAAGTCCTTTGTCAATACATGCTTAGGACAAGCTGACACTGAGTCAACTATGATTAAATATTGAGTATGTCTCTCCCTGAGTCTGACAAAACACAGACTTCGTAATCACAGGACCTGGGGCTTGTTTTGGGTGTTTCCTTTTTATATCACAAGGCTTGAAAATTTAATTCATTTCTTTAGGAATAGATATAACAATGCAAAAAGTTGAGAGAATAGCATAGAACAAAATAGAATGTCAGCAAGACCTGGAATTTTGTGGAAACTATAGTATGTAACTCCACCCCCCCCCCCCCCCAAAAAAAAAAGACTAGGATTGGCAGGTGTTTCTAAGGAAGGTCAGGAAACAGGAAACGCTACATTTCTTTTCCTACTCATAGTGCCCCTAACTTAAGGTTTCTGTCATTAAAAACTGCTTGCTTCGTAACTTACTTATCCCACAACAATGGATGACAAAGAGGGGTGGAGGAAACTAGTTATGTGGAGATTCCGAGCGAGCTCACCGGAGTGAGTGAGTGCTTACTTACTACAAGGCAACAACTTAAAGTTTGGGAATATTTCTAGTCATGTGTACTAAATTAATTTAGAAATATTTCCATTGCCCATGATGATTTTTCACAATTTGCATGAATTTCAAGTAAATTTCAGTACTAAGTAAGGATTATCAAAGCCCACCAGAATTTTTGTCCTCTATTTTGATGACACAGTTTTTGCCCTTGGCGACAATTTTCATCCGTCCGGTGTAGTCTGGAGCATCCAACTTCCAGTCTGCCGCTCTGTGGGGGAAATAAAAAACATTTGAATTTAAACACAGGCTGTCAGCCATTTTTTCATGGTTTCAGAAACATATCTAAGGCCACACAAATGTTATTTGTTGTTTCTTAGATTTCCCAACCATATTTTTTCTGATTTGGAAAGAAAAAAAACTTTTCAAATTGATGGCCACACCTCGTGTTGACAAAATTTCACCGCCTCTCCTTTCTCAAAAAGTCAAATTAACTACAGACCTCAAATTCCAGTACTAGTACATGTAGCTGTATGTGCCTATTCTGGACCGGTCCAACAAGAAAAAAACGTTTTTGTGTTTACCCACCCCTACAAGCTAACACATTCTGTGACCAGACAAATCCTTTAACAAGGTTAAACAAGGTGACTCTCTCTAATGGGGTTAGATGAATGTTTCGTCTCCCCAGAGGTTAGTATAAAATCAATCAGTGACTGATGATCCAACATTCATCAACTCCTGTTATCACAAGTCTGATTGGGCTCTTTATTCATTATTAGAATCTCAAGCGGGGTTACAAAATGTGTTGTGATTCCATGGCTGGAAACAGCAAGGCTCGAAATGATTTTTTTTTTTGCATACCTGTACTGTAGCCTAACCAAATCACGCTCTTAGCGGCCGGCCCTACAATTGTCAAATCCCAGCAAGCGAAAGATTGTGTAAACACAGGCTACCTGCACTGGTGCAGGTAACATTGAAAATCAGCTGCACCAGAAACATTTTACCTGCACCACTGAATTTAGGAAGTATTGATCATACTAAAAATTTTCCATTAGATTCTGAATGATTAAGGGTGGATAGGTAGAGTAACAGTTGTCAATATAAAACCACCATGATCATTTCAATATTTACAGTATGGGAACCTACAGATGAATCCTGATATAAGAAAAATTCAAATCTACCTTGATCCATTATCAAGCTCGGCACCTATTCTTTAATTAACATTTATATATTCTAAATTTTTCTACAGTCTTCACTCTTCAGTCTAATCAGTGATTTTATGACTGCTGTTGATCTGTTCCATTGATGTACAGTTCCTGTTATGTACATGTGTGCACTTGTGATAACAGCAGGGCGACGTTTGGTAATCAGTGAAACAGCTTGGCACTTCATCCATAATCCTCTTATCTTCTTATGCTGTGTACATGCATGTAGCACGTAGGGATGCCCAAAGCTATTCACTGTCAGTGCTCGAAATACTTTTTTTTGGCATACCTGTACTGGTGCAGGTAACATTGAAAATCACCTACACCAGACAAATTTTACCTGTACCACTCTGAGTTTAAAGGAAGTATGGATCATATTAAAATTGTTCAGGGACCATTGCAATTTTTTTCTTTTATACTTTATAGGTGGTAACAGTCAATGCAGCTAATAACAATCCACATGCACCTACATCATGGGACATTTATGTATAAAACCCAGTACATGGACCAGTGCAGGTTAGGTGCAGGTAGACATCAGAAATACCTGCACTTCTGAAATTTCACCTGCACTAACCTGCATATGCAGGTGGGATTTTGGGGGGTGTTTTTTTGAGCCCTGACTGTTCCCAAAATCCTTTGCTTCAGGGTTCCAATTTGGCTGCCCAGAACCCCGGAATCGGAGGACGCAGGCACAGAAAATAGGTTATCACCAATATTTGAACACAGAGCACATCCCAGAGATGGCAGTTTGGTGCGGAACCGAGCACAGGGCACAGGTTTTATCACTTTCTGACTACAACTACAAGAAACAAAGGCTGCAGACGGAACACAAAGTGTGACCCTTGAGGTCATCCGGCAAAACCAACTACTAGTATATCTGCCAGTCTGCCACAATGGTGACGTGTTGGCTTAAGTTGCAAATCTAATTTTTTGATAAGGAGAAAATGGCGCTACTCAGTGGTTTTAAGTTTTCTATAGTCGCATACTGTACAAAATGGAAATTTGGCGTACTGTAAATGCAGAAACTTTTGTGGTGGTTTAATGTTCGTGGTTTTCACGGTGGCCGCTTCACTGCGAATTTTAAACGACCGCAAACATTTTTCCATAGCAGTAACTAGTAACTTAAGAGTCTACATGTTGCTAGCACGAACTTAAACCACTTCGGAAAGTCCTTTTTCCTGCTACTGCAAAATTAAATCCTTGCAAACTTAAATGCATTTACAGTAAGTGTCACCATAAAACCACAGCGAGAATTGCAATAATTACACCTTTACAGTATCTCCAGAGTGATATATATATATATATATAATAAATTCTACTTTTTTTCTCACTCTAGATCCCTTACATTATATATTAACACACTAGTCACAGTGGTAACTGCATGTAACATACTGACCAATATTTTATCGCATATTTCATAGTTCAACTTTAGATGGAGTTTTTTACTTTTGATTGATCATGAGCACAAAAATATCCTGAGGGGTTTCCTTACAGGCAGTATGGAAATCCTGCTGTACTTAATGGTATGAAGACCTGTTGACCAAGTTTAAAGAACACGCAAATAACGCCAAACTGTAACAAACGTCACCGGCCCCTCCCCTTGGTCGCGATACGCCTACCTCAAAATTTGACCGGATATAATTTTGACCGCTAAAGTCGGGGGCGTTGCTGACAAAACCGCTAAACGGAAGGCTTCAGGAAAGGTGGATCATGTTGGGAGAAGGTTTATCTAGTTTGTCTCACCTGTAGCCCCTGTTGGAGGGTCGGGGAGGGATTCTGTAGACGAAAACCTCCGGCTTCACACACACGATCGACTCGTAGTCCGCCATCATGGACCTCTTTACGGGGATTGTGGGAGACGGACGCAACCATTGTGTTCCTGAGGTAGGACCGTTCAACAACGCCTCCTAGCGGTTGAGATTATGTTTTCACCTTTGTGCATCATTGCAGCCAGCTGTTACCCAATAATTATGAGGTTGTTTAAGGTGGGGTCACACATGCGTATATATTCAAGTCCGTTTGAGGTGCGTATAACGCTCTTAGTCTCTACAGGTTCCACAGGTCGTGGGAAAAATAGTACAAATTGGACAAATATCGAAACACAACATGCCAGATGAGTTAGCTGACCGATATGTATGGTTAGCAACCCAGCTAACTCGTCTGACATGTTACCTGTTTACGTTTGTCCAATTTCTATTATTTTTACGACCTGTGGAGCCAAATACTCCCATGTGCGCCTCATAAGGACTTAAATATATACGCAGGTGTGACCCCACCTTTACCTGACAAGAAAAATTATGAGGCTGTTTACCTGCTCTATGTGCCTCCTTGAACCCCTATTTTATGTTCCTTCTAAAAGACGAATGCAATGCCTTACAACTTGATTATATATATGGATGACATTGAAATGCGCATCAATTTTTGTCTGTTAACCTCCCCCCCCCCCCCCCCCCCAAAAAAAAATTCGCTTCAAAATCATACAAAGAAGCTGCAAAGTGTTGTAAAAGTCGATTCCAAAGGCAAAGAATATGTGGAAGAACAAAAATAGTAATTTCTCTATATAGACCATGCCCAATCTCTTTCCATGATGCTCATATCTTTTGTTCCCAGAGAATATCATTACAGTTGTGTAAGCACTGCAGCAGGGAGTTTTCAACTTCCACACGGTTTCCTGTAAATATAGAGTGATAAGCTGGAGAAAGTATCAGCATATGATGTAATTGTTATCTATTTGGCAAGACCCTAAACTAGAGGTTATGGTTCTGTATAGCTTCTGATATGAAAGAAACCACCTCACTTATCGAAAAGAGCAGGGGTCTTTCCTAGAGTGAGTGGATCAAATAAATTTGTAGCTTGTACTGTTCAGTACAAACCTGGTGTGTTACGCCATGAGGCAGGGTATGCTATACAAAGCGGAATATGTTGTTCCATTTCTGTAGTCTTAAAACCTGAATGAAAAGCGAGCACAGTACCCATCAGGCCTTTCCAAAAACTTCAACAAATTACAAAACAGAATCTAATACTGTAAATGCATTTAAGTTCGCGGGGATTTAATTTCGCGGTAGCGGGACTTTTCGCGGTGGATTTAATTTCGTGGTTACACCATAGACTGCAGCCTAATACCACAATAGAAAAAATTTCGCGGTGGATTTAAGTTCGCGGTGAAGTGGTCACCGCGAAAACCGCGAATATTAATCCACCGCGAACATTTATGCATTTACAGTAACAGGTGCTTGAAATAACAGTCATTGAGAACTTCGACATTGGGATAGCATTCTAATTATATTGCTGTCATCTGTCACTCATCAGAGACAATAATCAATTATAGCATTTCATATCAGTACATGAATTGTACCTTCAGCAGTATCTTAATCCTCTTATTTAGCCCACACAATTACTCCAGGGCAAATATGTCGGGGTTGGTGGAAAAAGTGGTTTAATTATAAGTCAGGACGGCAGAATGTGCAGTTCAACCTGATTAGACAGGACTGCTTTTTCCACCAACCCACATATCCTTACATCACGAAGTTAACAGACTGCTGGACTTTTCTGTGATACTGTTACGGGTTTGACACTGAATTGGAGTAAAAACTATACAACTTTAGTAACATGGAATGACTTCAAATTTCTTCCTAGCAACAGTATTTTAACATCTTAGAAGCCATTCAATTTTGAACCATTGGCAGTTATTTTTTTTTGGAGAAATCCTAAAAATCCAATCAATTGGAAGATACTAGATTTTTACTTCATTGGTTTCTGAAAAGTGCATGTTTCAATTATTTCCACGCCTCCATGAAAACTTTGCACTCAAAGTTAAACTGTACCATTGATGCAAAAACAATACTTCACAGCAGTACAAGGTACAATGCCTATCTTACCAGTCATTTTTTTCTCTCAATGTTTTCTCATTGCCTACAAAAATATCTTTTTCTTTCTCCAGAAACAGAAATAAAACTTCACTTTCTGATCCATAGCTGCCATAAAAATAAACTTTTTTGTTTCCTTTCTGAATTTTGAATAGACATAACATAAAAAAACATTTCCATTGTCCTTGATTTAAAGGGGTAAGCAGACATTCTTATATATTTTTTCATTAATCTCTGGTAATTTAGGCAATGTAGAACTTCATTCTTTACTATACACATATAGCTAAGTTGCTGTATTGAAGTTTGATGCTCACTGGTCACAAGGACTTAAAACAAAAACATAAGCTACATAATTGGTAGACATTTTAATTTCTAACTGGAAGTTCATTAAGATTCAAGACTTTTGATAAAGGTTGCAACTTTTACAGAATGATTCATTCAATCATCACATATACATGTGCATGTATATATATATAGAGAGAGACCTTTGACTCTGAAATTTGGCCTGTCAATCAAAACTATCTCAACCAATAAGAGAACAGATACACCTTGGTGGGAGGAGTAATGAAATTGGTCTATCCTTAGACAAGATGAAGAATTTCCTTTTTTTACTACCTTTTATCATTCAAGTTCTTGCACAGTTAATTGTACATGGATGTTTCTTCCCCAATAACATTTCATTGAGATAAAGATGACACAGAAATGATAACATTCTATCAATCTATGTCATAAACTGATGAATCTTGTAATGGAGGTCGGTGTCTAGCAAAATCCTATTGTTCAAAAAAACAAGAAAACATAATTCTCATTACTCAACTGACAAACTGTATTTTGCTTGCAATATTCTTTGTTTTTCTTCAATATCTACAAGGCTTCAAGTAAGACAAGAAAAGAAGAAGGAAAAACTTAGACTTCGAAGGTGACTATTGTGATTTTGAATCTTAAGCTGTTTTGAATTGGATCAGTGGCAGCGCAGTCTGCAGTACTGCTCATGTTCTCATGGGGGAGCAGCCGGAGACTTGGTCAACATGTAGACTGGTCGGTGGAAACCTGGGCAAAGAAAGAAAAAGAACAGGTTAGTTTTCTCACAAGACACGCAATACAAAACAAGCAATCAGGAAAAGTTCTAATACAACAAATGTACTCAATCAATCCCTCACTCAGTCAATGACACACTCACTCACTCAATGACACCCGCTCAATGACACTCTCCTTCACTCACTCACTCACTCAATCACACACTGACACTTACTCATTCAGTCACTAACTCACTGACACCCACTCATATCCCTCACTCACTCAATCAATGACATCCGCTCAATGACTCTCCTTTACTCACTCACTCACTCACTCACTCACTCACTTAAAACTTGTAAACGGCTTAGTCCCCCCTAATCTGCAACCACTGATACCGACCACCCAAGGAGAGCATAGAGCCACGCGTTTACAACTCCGTAACTCCACGCACCTACACCTTCCTCGCTGTAGGACCCAGACGTACAGATCTACCTTCATCCCTTATGCTTCCCGACTTTGGAATGAACTGCCGCAATCAGTAAAGCAAGCCCAAAGCCTCAGTATGTTCAAGCAGAGATTACGAACCTTGAGTGCCTAATTTATATTTTAGATCACATCCTGAATGTAGATTTATTGTACTTAACGTTAATAGTTTTTAACCAATGCTCTATCTTTTCAGTGTATTAATGTAATGTTTATATGTATACGTATTGATGTGTGGATCACAAAACCAGTCTACTGCTGCCTGTGATCCGCGAGTATTGTATTGTCGCAATTCCAATAAATCAAATCAAATCAAATCAATGACACCCACTCAATGACTCCCACTTACTCACTGACACTCTCCCTCACTGACACTCACTCATTTAGACACTAACTCACTGACATCCACTGATATTCACTCACTCCCTCACTCACTCACTCAATGACTCACTCACTCACTCACTCACTCACTCACTCAATGACTCTCCTTCATTCACTCACTCACTCACTCAATCAATGACTCTCCTTCATTCACTCACTCACTCAATGACACTCACTCAATGACTCTCCTTCACTTACTAAATGACACTCACTCACTCACTGCCTCATTCAGACGCTAACTCACTGAAACCTTCTGACATTCACTCACTCACTCAATGACACTCCTTCACTCACTTATTGTTATTCACTCACTCACTCACTCAGACACTCACTCTCACTCACTCACTCACTCACTCACTCACTCACTCACTCACTCACTCACTCACTCACTCACTCCCTCAATGACACTCCCTCAATGACACTCCTTCACTCATTCACTTACTCAACGATGCTCACTCAATGACACATTTGGACACTACCTCACTGACACTTACATGTACTGACATTCATTCACTCACTCATTCACTGCCTCCCTTACTCCCCCCCTCCCTCTCTCCGTGCCCCCTCACCTTTAGACTTGTTGCGTGGCCCCTCCAGCTGTCTGCAGCTGCTGAAGCCGACCTCTGCTGACAGGAGGTAGGCCACAAACTGGTGGGGGCGGAACTGGATCTGCTTGTAGTTGGTGAAGATCCGTTCCTGTCAAGAAATAAGAAAAATCCCCCTATGAAAATGAGTACATATTCATTGTATTCCTTATAATATGGCCACAGAAAGAATTTCAAAGAAGAATTATTCAAAGAAGAATTTGTATGGCCATTGGCAATCAGTTAGCATCTAAGCTTGACCCTCTCTCCCACAGGCGAAATATTTCATCCCTGTCCCTTTTTTACCGGTACTTCCATGGCTATTGCTCCAATTATCTCTTAGTCTTACTACTTGTCCCTCTACTGAGAGCCTTTCAGGGCAACACAAGGCTCTCTTCAAAGTCACATCGCTATACTGTTCAATTGCCAGTTTCCAAGTCCTTCTACAGCAACAGTTTCTCCAATCAGGCAAAAAAGATTAT
This sequence comes from Branchiostoma floridae, assembly GCF_000003815.2. Classification (NCBI taxonomy): domain Eukaryota; kingdom Metazoa; phylum Chordata; class Leptocardii; order Amphioxiformes; family Branchiostomatidae; genus Branchiostoma; species Branchiostoma floridae. The sequence goes on along the minus strand of NC_049992.1, from coordinate 6,219,613 downwards.
TCCATGAAAGAGATTTTCATATACTTGTTACCTTTCAGTCATGGCATCAAGCATTGGTCAACACAGAAATATAGAGACAACAATTAAAGAATTCCATTGATGGAATTGAAAATACAATTGTCATTTAAATGTCCGGACAAGTGAAAAGTTAGTTCGGGCAAGTAAATCTTATATCTACTTGCCTGATACGACAAGTGAATTTATGAAAATTTCACCCCCATGAAACTCCTTTTCCGCCGTACGCCGAAAATATCGCCGTACCCGCTAAAAAATATCGCCGTACCCGCTAGGCTCGCCGTACCCGCTAAAAAATATCGCCGTACCCTAAAAATCTCGCCGTACCCGTCCCTTTCCGCCGTACGGAATAGCCGGCCACAGGGCATACCCACACGAAGGTCGCATCTAAATACCCTGTACGGCGACGATACACGGTCTCATATAGCCTATGCTATGGGAAACATTCCTGGCCACCACTCTGCGGAGTGGCGTTGTACAAATCGCGCCCAATGTTGAGAACACTTCTGCAAACTTTGGTGAGAAGCGGTCTGTAGAGAAGCGGAGATTCGGCGTAACCCGGAAGTGACAGTCGTCTGTGGTGACAAACTTGACTTGAACCCTTTTCAGCAGACGGATACTGTCAACTTTGAAGGTTGATGAAACGTTAAGTAAACTTAAACTATCCGGTCTTACAGGAACAAACGGTGACAACTATTGCCAGTTCGTTATAATAAGAAACAACAGGTAATAAACAGCAGTCTGGGCGACTGTCTCTGTTCAGGATAAATATACTAGTAGTGTCTGTTTACAGGGGTCTTGGTGGGGTATAGTAATGGAGGGTGGTGTGAGATAAAGGGCTAGTGGACTCAACCATAGTCGAATTATGTTTACTGCAATGTGTGGCGATTTGATAAGATGAGATTGTAGCACAAACATACTCTCCAACTTGACAGAGGTTAGGCTCCTTTTTCAAGTTCACCTTTTTAGGCGTCTTCAGCGAGCTTTCCATTTTTTGACCTAACACGAGACATCAAGAAAATGGTACAAAATAGAAAGCCCAATAAAAACACCTAAAAAAGTTTTAAAAAATAAACAGCCGGCGCCTAACCTCTGCTTGGAGAGTAGCACAAACATGGAATTTGTACACAATCGCAGATATTCCATTATCAGTTCAGTCACCCTCACACCTGGGTCACCACCACAAATGAGTGCAGATGGAGATCCCTACCACCAGTAAATACATATGACTCTCCACCCACCAGTGAATACATATGAAGACCCCCCAATACCAGTGAACACAGGTGAAGATCCCCCAACACCAGTAAATATTCAGTAACATATGAAGATCCCCCAACACCAGTAAATATTCAGTAACATATGAAGATCCCCCAACACCAGTGAAGACATGTGAAGATCCACCACCACCAGTGAATACAGGTGAAGATCCCCCAACACCAGTGAACACAGGTGAAGATCCCCCAACACCAGTAAATATTCAGTAACATATGAAGATCCCCCCGTGAACACCAGTGAAGTCATGTGAAGATCCACCACCACCAGTGAATACAGGTGAAGATCCCCCAACACCAGTGAAGACATGTGAAGATCCACCACCACCAGTGAATACAGGTGAAGATCCCCCAACACCAGTGAAGACATGTGAAGATCCACCACCACCAGTAAATACATGTGAAGATCCCTCACAACATACAGAAGGCCAAGACAGAAGTGCAACATTTACAGTTGAGCTTTATTTATTCATTTGCTTCTGTGTATATATTGTACAATACATTTGTATTGAGAACATTAGAGAACATCTATTTACATGCACATGTCTAAATCACTACTTTTATTTTGAGTTCTGCATATTGTACATATTGTTGCACCTTTTGTACAAATTAGCAGTCTATGTTTGCATATTAAGATAATTGATAGTCTGCTTCTTCGCTATCAGCACCAAGAAACACCATATTGAGTGACATTTGGCTTCCCATCCATTCATTCTAAATGAAAATGGAAAAAAATGGTCATCATCATTATCATAAAGCATACGAAGCCAGTATGTAGCTATATACAACACACAGGTGCCCTATTTAATATATTAAAGTCATACTAGCAATTGAGTCCAACTTTAGCCTCATTATAGAAGAGTTGCTAATGAATGTATGGTACACATTTCAGACAAGAATGTTCTCAATATGCACAGACTACTTCTTTTTCATTACTAGATTTCCTTTCTATTCTTACAATATAATGTCCTACTAGGTCTAAATCTGCAGGAGAATTAAAGATACTGAAATATATCATGAATGAATGCAAAAATGGATTTAAAGAATTTTATATTAACTGGTACAGCAGTAACAACTCAACTAAACTCATTCAGCAGGAACCAGAACTGAAACATAAACAAAGTACCATACAAAGCATTGCTTTATCTCAACTTTTCAGCGTTGCTGCAACACTACATTAGATGTAATTGTGCAAATGAAACCACAATGATTCTGTATCATATTCTGACAACATAAGATGCATAAAGTCCAACTGGACAGATAACTATGTTACCTCATGCAGATGTCAATATCATCCCACTCATATTCCTGTGACTCTGTGGAGTTAAACGTTGATGGGGGGGCCTTGAGAGTGAAACATAAGCAGCAATAAGGGTGCATTGTATAAGGTGCTAAGTAAGATATCTGTAAATAAATCAATTTAATTATCACTGCTTTACTCACCATTTGCTTCCAAAGGTAAAAATGACCGTCTTACTACAATGAGGACTTGGAAAAATCAGCAAAAATGTATATTATGGATTGCTACATTGTATTAACACTTCTCCTTATAGAGAGTCATTGTCATGATCACCAACCTCGCCTTCCACACTTAAAATGGGATATAACTTATACGTTAAATCCCTGCAATGGGAAACGTTGCAGGAACTCCCTAGCCAAATAATGAACTAAGAGGGTAGGAATAAAAGGGACACGCCATATCAGTACAATACAATACAATGAATGAAATTGTGAAATACGTAACGTTACTAAATTAATTGTCTACCGATTTCGTCCCCTTCGAAAAGCGCTGACGTTGATGCGAAACTCACTTCCGGGTTTCTCGGGCGCTCCAGACCGCTTCTCACCAAAGTTTGCAGAAGTGTTCTCAACATTGGGCGCGATTTGTACAACGCCACTCCTCAGAGTGGTGGCCAGGAATGTTTCCCATAGCATAGGCTATATGAGACCGTGTATCGTCGCCGTACAGGGTATTTAGATGCGACCTTCGTGTGGGTATGCCATGTGGCCGGCTATTCCGTACGGCGGAAAGGGACGGGTACGGCGAGATTTTTAGGGTACGGCGATATTTTTTAGCGGGTACGGCGAGCCTAGCGGGTACGGCGATATTTTTTAGCGGGTACGGCGATATTTTCGGCGTACGGCGGAAAAGGAGTTTCATGGGGGTGAATTTGTCTAACCCTGAGTAGGTCATGCAATTCTACAGTTTACTACCATTAGCGGTAGGGGTGGGTACCGGTACAGAAAATTCAGGTCCAATTATTATCCGGTTCAGGTCCAGAGGATCAGGTCCAGGTCCGGACCTGAACCTGATTCTGTATGTGAAAACATGTGAATGGACGATACTCGAAATTATGGACCATTTCGCTACAAAGAAGTATGTTTTGTGGAGTATTTGACTCCCATATTCATTCTAAAATCCTACAAGGCTAACTGCCTCTGTAAAACTTAGCGGAAATGACTATAAGGTATACTCTGCTTCGCTCTTGTTATTTTCTTCGACCGGTAAGCCCCAAAATGTGTAAATTCCTGATTACATAATCTGCTTATTTTAAGAGGTCCAACATCAGGTCCACTGATTTTTTTCTGGTCCAGTTTTTCTGGACCGGTCCAATAAGAAAAAACGGTTTTGTACCGGTACACTGTACCGGTACCCAGCCCTAATTAGTGGTGTATCAATTACCGTCAGTTTCTTCTTGCGTCCGTACGACTTCCACGGCTGGGGTTCCACGATGAAGCGCCCTCCCGGGCGGAGCTGGCGGAAGACTCGCTGGAAGGTGCGCTTCATGGCGGCATCGCCCCAGTTCAGGTGGATCCACTTTGTGAGGCTGAGGGCCAGTATCACGTCATACTCCGGCTGCTGCGACTGTACGCGCGAGTCACTGTCGGGGACGTAGTTGGCCTGGAAGATATCACAACACTTGGTTAGCACTGTGGTCATGTGGTTGAAGTTGCTGACTAAACATCTGAAGGTTCTTACTTTGAAATGAGTTACAGGCCCCAATATTGTACCCTTCCAAAAAGCAATTCTTGACATGATAATCTTTTCATCATGTTACAGATGTTTTTCTTTGATGGTATAGAAGTGCCACCTTCCAACTATATGTGGAACTACAACATGCCTCCCAATGACACTTCTAGCATGTCAAATCAGGTCAATTATTTGTCAGCCATGAAACGTCATTGAGACACTTACTAGTAACGACTTTTACATTCTTCTGCTGATACACAGTATAGTAGCAATAGATAGATAAATCATTTTTAAATGACTGTATGGTCACCTATTACGTCTATTGAAATTCTTCAAAATTGATCTAGCCTTCTGGGAAATAGCTTTGAAAATAATTTTCCCAGATTTTTCTGTCTAACATCTCTTTGCTTGGCATGTAAAAATTATTGCTTTTGTATTAACAAATACACCTGAAGGCTTAACTATAAATACCACCAGTAATTCTTCAGATACATCTATAAGTATATACTCGGGAATAAATATTTCAGCAACATTTTGCATAATTGTACGATTTTTTTTTCCATCTACAAAGTACAAGAAGTCAGTCAAAATGTCATTTGCTATAAAATGTAAAACTGTTCACTAAAACTGTTCACACAGTTTGAATTGTGCATGCGTGCGCAGCGCGATGCAATCATAAATGTGAGACATGAACATGTCTGAACATGTACTTAGCATCAGGTCTAGACGGGAACTGTTCACATGAGTTAGGGACCTTCCATTTATTCTTAACCTAGTGCATCATACACAATTTCAAATTAGAAACTGTAAATGTGGTTATTACTGCCAAAAGCAGAATGTGAATAAACTGTAACGTTGTCTTTCTTCCTTGCGAGGAAAAATTCTTCAGTGCTGCTATCTAAAATTCTACTATTGTAACTTATTTGTAAGATAAGGCTTTGACTCACCTGAGTGAAAAACACATTGTTCGGAAATTGTGTTGCCACTTGATCTCCAACAAGCCCCCCCGCTGCCATTGGACCATACTGTATCGCCATGGAAACCGGGAAGGAATCCCGCGCCTCGGGAGCAAGGTAGTGTCTAATGTTGCGCCGTGCCACGCGGATGAGATTCTGGTCTATGTCCATTCCTACTATCTTCCTCGGAGCATAGTCTCTCGCTATGCTAAGCGTTAGGTGTCCAGCGTTGCACCCAATGTCCAGAACATCCAAGTTCTTGAACCAATCTGGTCTGAAATAACTCAGGCGGACATCTTCCTCCTTAGCGGGGTTGCGGTAACCATAGTAACGGTCGTAGTTGCCATATTGGAAAACCTGGTCTTTGGGGCGAAAGTGTGGGGCCGATGGCGCCCCCTGTTCCGGTTGTTTCTTGTGCTGACTACCGACATGGTTGCCTCTGCCCTTGTCAGGAGTGCGCCGGTGCGAACGGTGCTCTTTTGTCGACGGATGGTTTTCAATGAGTAGGGCACGGGACACGATCCTCGTTGGCTCGACGCCTCTTCTTTTCTCGTGGTCTGGAGATATGACCGGAGAGACAATTTCCTCCATCGGAATCATTTCCTTCTCCCCACTTTTGGACCTACGTTTTGGAGTGTGATTTGTATCGGAGACTGGTGTAACCTGTCCATCATCTGTTCTTCCGCTGTTGTGTCGCGTCCGCTTGTGACCGTGGGAAAACGAGACGGGTGACACTTTGTCCTTTGGTGAGACTCTTTCCTTTTCCTTGTCCTTTCCTTCTGGAATATGCTCCGGACAGCCTTCTTTAGAGAAAGATTCCTTTGAGTCCATGACAAGAGGTTTACACCCTGTCGTGATCCCTTCCGTTGCTTCCTCGTCGATGTAATGTTCCGAGTCGTCCAAATCCCCCTCGCTTCTTCTCCGCCTGCGCTTGTGCCTCCTCTTTTTTCCGCTTCTTGGAGTCTGATTCAGATGCAAGGGGTCCGTGACATCACCTGGAATTATGAGGCCCACGTCGCCTACTACGGTACGGTTTGGGAGGGGAGAAGACGTCGGTGTTTTAGCATTCAGCATCCGGTTCACTTCTTCATCCTGCATGCTGTTGAGGTTGAGTGGATCGGTGATGTTCCCACCCAGCAAGAAGTCACTAGGTAGCACGATCGGCTCTGTTTCCACCGTTTTTCGTCTCCACTTCAAGTGGTGAGGCCCCCCGCGTTTGAAGTGGGACGAGCTGGCATGTCGACGTTTGAAGTGTCCTCTGCCCAAGGGCTGGTTTCTGTCCGCGTGATGATTCGCTGGCCGTACTTGGCTGGTTGCGCCATTCTTGCCATCTCTCTCCTGATTGGGCAGAAAACTTTGCCCATCTCCTCTTGCCTCTGGTGTAGATAAGCCATCTCTACCGTGATTGGCTAGTTCCTGCGACTGCCCTTCAACCTCTTCCACTACTTCAAGGAGAGTTTGCTTGCCATCCAAAATGTCCATTGAAACATTCACCTCTTGACTTGCCACGATACTTTCCGTGGCAGCCATGGTACATTCCCCGCAAGTCTGCCAAATTTGAAACTCGCGCCCTACTTGCTAATTAGCATATCCTGAATATTGAATATCCAAAAGTATGGACAAGAAAGCAAACAAGCCTAGGAGGAGGGCCCGGACTAGAGCCCAAACAACGCCCGAAATCTTCTAAATGAACGACATTCACCGAGGATTGGTGGCAAATATGTACGAAATAACGTCCCCCTAGTCCGAAAATCTGACAAAACTGGAGAGTTTGAGCCAAAATCGGAAGAAATGCGGATTTTTCCGTGCTCCCGATGTGAACACTAGACGTGGTCCAGACGTTCTGCAGACCCGAGGGCCTGCGTCATGAAAGGCCTATACACCGCAACAAAACAACAAAACCTGACATTATTTGATCTCCAATTTCGGGCTTTTTAGTGAATATAAAACATCATAAATGTCATTAAAAGCACATATGCCATTATACGATGTTCAATTTTTCTCAAATCCATCACTTATTACGTTATAGTTGCAACTTTAATATTTTCTGCATGCTTGTGGCTGCTGTCTAATTTACATACTTGTACATCTAACCTCTTGTAACCCCCAGCCCACAACATGAAAATTGTTTTGTCTTTATTATTTATTAGCTGTGTATGAATGAAATGATTTCGTTGTGAGGCACAAGTCATGATATATTTGAAAATGTAGAAATTAGTCATTTCTTGTCAAAGCTTTATCATAATGTATTTAGGGTCAGAGGGGGTCAAATTGCCAAAAATATGGCGCCGAGAAGATGTGGAATAGGCACTTGGAATGTTTTGCTCAAGATTTAATTGTTTCGCTTGGATATTGTTGATCGTGATGTATGAAAGTTAAATCATTGTGAGATATTACGACTATTCTGTGGTAAATCACCGGATTCACGTGAACCATTTTTGCATACTTTGAGCATAAAGTTACTTGTTTACGTCAAAGATACGAGACGACCCGGGCGATACCAATATTGTGAGGGGGGAACTCATATCCTCATTAACAAGGACTCCCTTTGTAATAAAAAGAATTATTCCTTCTAGAATGAGAAAATAACTTTATGTATCATTTATATCATATTTAATGTTATTTCGACGTTCTTTTCTCAATGTTTGGTGATCAACACAAGTAAGGTAATATTTCTCGGCCCTTTTTTCATATGTAGCAGTCCATCTTCTGAAAGTGAGCGGGAAATTTGACAGACGATCATTTACGTAGTTGTGCAAGGGTCGGATAATTTGTTGTCGTTTGCAGATTCGCTGGTGGTCAGAGATTTCAGAATTACGACCTGGAATCCAAAGCAAGGTGCAGAGATATCTTTTACTGATTCTTTATCGCAAGTTGACTGGGGACTGGTGAGACCGAGAGAGCAGCTGGCTATAATAGTTCAGCTCAGTAGCTGTGTTGGAAAACTGAGGTATGACTATGAGAAGTCAGTTTCTACAACTTTGTACAAGGAACTTTCTTCCACAGTGTTGAGGAAAGCTCTTTGGTTTCTACAATGTCTTTTGTTATAATCAAGGATCAAATGAATAAACCCTTTCACATAAGTCAGGACGCGTCTGCGGCAACAGAAATTCTAGGTAAAAATATATGTCGAAATGTAAGGCCTACAAAAAGTAGTCGACGGGTTTTGTTTACTTTTTGTGGGCCTAAAATGACACCCTTTGACATATTACATAGGCTAGAATTCCTGTCGCTGCACATGAGTTCTGACTTCTGTGACAGGGCTTATTGATTGATGAATTGCCTGAGTGAGTTGATAAAGACACAAGAGTAACTCTGGAGTCAAAATCAATTTTCAACAATAGAATTTGACAGAAACACCAGAAGTAGCCCTTTCACAGAGATCTGAACGTATGTACGGCGACAGGACTTCTAGGATACTATATCAAAGGTTGGACGTTTCATATAACTTAAACTTATTATCATAACGTCCTTGTGTAAAGCCACCCAAAAAAGAAGACAGTCAATGTCTCGACCATTGTTTTGATTTGCAACTGAACTGCATAACAATGTATGTCAGAGGGTTTGGCCTTTGGGCTTATTCAACCCTTACAGTGGTCACTGTCTTGTTATTACACATTTTGAGTTTGAGAAGGGTCTGAATGCCTTTTTTTGTAGCATGTTGCTTGTCCTGAATTCATTGAAAGCAAACTTTATATAATTTTTGATTCTTTATCACTATGTAGGCTAGTGTACAGTTCCCAACTTCCCACTGTAACAACCACGACACAGAATGGATTTGATCAAGCAGAAGAATTGCTTCAAGACCCCTGTAACAGGTAAGGCAAGATCTGTTTTTTATAAATCTGCTTCCACAGTTGGTTTTTACACGGCCTGATAAAAAAAATGTGTGTCACACACAGTTTTTTTTTTCTTCATAATTTGCTTTATCCATACTCGTTCTCGCATGTAATTAATATTGAAACAAACAAGAAAGGCAAGTAATGTTACTTCACCTTTATCCATAGGCCTAGGGTAATCTATATCAGTTTTATATAAAAGTAGGGTTTTGGAGATTGTTAACTTGATGGAAGGTAGTTTCACATTGCGATATCTTAAAAATGTTGACATTTGAAACCCGTCGTTGACCTGAAATCTCTTATTACCCAGCTTTTTAAAACAACGAATCTAGGTTACCCAACGGAAAAGGTGAACTAACTAGTGTTAGAGGCAGTACGCTTGCCCACCAGTTCACAAACCAATGCCACTAACCTCTAGCGGTGGGTACCAAACCGTACAAAACCAATTTTTCTTGTTGGACTGGTCCAGAAAAAATGGACCTGAAAAAAATCAGTGGGCCGGATTTTGGACCGATTAGAAAATGAACAAATTATACCAGCTGGCGTTCGCATATTTTGGGGCTTACCTGCCCATGAAAGTACTAGTAACGAGCAAAGAAGAGGAGAGTTGATCACTGTTAACAGTTATGTATGTGTGCTATTGTTTCACATATTGTTTCCGTCTGTCATTGTAGTTTTATTATTGTTTCTCATATCATTTCTTTTATCATTGTGATTGTTATATCTTATGTTGGTTACGTTGCTATGAACATATCCTGTCTGAAAGCAAAGAATAAACTAATTAAAGTTCCAAATGATTTTTCTTATCTACTCCTTCAACACAAAGAGTGCTGCAGTATTTCATCCTTAACCTGTAGCAAGTCAAAAAATTATGATGAGTAAAAGTGTGTTCAACAAGTGTTAATAACTTATTCCAGGTCCAATGCTAGATCTCAGCTCCAGCAAAGGGAGGGTGGACGATGAACAGGAAGTGCCCAGCAGCCCACAAGGAAATGAACCTTCATCTCCAGACCTGGCCGACTTAGGGCTACCAGCCTCTCCTACTGGAACCAGTACTGTGACAGGTAATGTGTGAATGGTGCAGTTCCAGAATTGTACACTAGAGGGCTCTTTAATAACACATGCACTGTGTACATGATCCATAGCAGGCAGGTGATGTAGCCCAGGCCTGGACGCTATATCGTCCAGGTTCACCCCGTTCCCCGGATCCAACTTTTGTTCCTCCGGCCTTTATTCTTGCTAGTCGGGCCGGATTCTTCCTTTCCCTACCTTCCCAATTCCCTTACCTTCTTTGGCGGGCAAAAAAAAAACTCCAGAAGCCCAAAGGTAATCCACGGCAGGACCTGAAACAACAAAGCTCTATTACAATAACCACCGGGCCGCTATCTTCTGCAGATTGTTGTTGTTGTCTGTTCCGCCTGACCCCGACGTGACCCTTAGCAGCTCATTCGTGCACTGCGGTTTCTTCAGCTTCAGTCCAGAGTTTCAATGACACTGAGGCTGAAGAAACCGCAGGACATTGAGATTAATGAGTATTTTGATTATGTCACCTTTTCCAGAAGACATGCTGGAAGAAAAGAGCCAGAAGTTAGATGATAAAGAGGAAAAAGATGCTGCAAAGGATTCAAGAGTCAGCAATCAAAAGGTAGGTTGGGCATTGAAAGTTGTGGGACCTTGGCTTAAAGGCAATGTGATAGAAATGAGACAATCTGTCAAGGCTTCAAGTGTTGTCAGGTTTAGGTGATGGCTTTTCAGTACCATGGTGGTATATTGCTTATTACGTGTATATACACATGTAGGTGCATTACCCCTTGCCAGAATATATCAGTGTACATTCTGTGAGTGGTAGATTCTGTCCAGCTACACCTTTACCATCAATTTTCCATATTGCACATTACCGAGTGTTATATTAGCTAGATGTAAGTTGGTCACAATAGAAAATATACAGAGAGGTTTGTCTGTATGTGTAAACATAAATGAATTGTTTAGTTAGTTTGCACGTTGAAAGCTTAGTTCTCTCCTAGACAGGAAAAGTGGCATCATCACTAAATCAGGAAGAGTGGGAGGACTTGTTCACAGCTGTTCTCAGCAAGCCTCCAGGTATACCATTGTATCAGAAGGTGCATGTCACCTGTTACTTACCGCCTAGACAACTTTGCAAAAAGGTTGTGTTGTTGCTGTTTGTTAGTTTTTGGTTGATTTGTTGTTTCCTGGTTTGTTTGTGACTGGGGAAAACATAAATGTTGCTGTTGATGATGATTTTATTTATCTATGGCTTAAGCTGTCAGTAGTACCTCAGACTGTGCCCCCAGAAAGAGGTGATTAAAACTAAATAAGAGTAACTCATCTTTTTGTTGTTGTTGTTGTTGGGTGGGACGACTATCTCTTTGCAGCCAAGGCCTGAATGTATTATGAGGAACTTACAATTGGTGGGGCTAAATTGCAAGGGTAGGACAAAGTAATCATGGCTGCCCGTACACTGTATGAATAAAATATGTGGTACTGTATTTGAACCTGAGCTAAGACTAGATTCCTAGTACGTAAACCTTGGACCTAAAAGAGAATGAATGTACTACTGAAAGTGGACTTAATTGTGTCAATGGGGGAGTTGATCCCAGAGTAAGTCCACCCCATTTTGCCATGTTTGAGAACTGTTGGTGTTAGTTTTGGTGGACTATTATCCAGAGTAACCAATTTAGGCAGTAAGTACATCCTCAGTCCTCCTTCAAGTAAGTCAATTTTCAGACCATTGGACTTTCTGTCGGTGAAAAGAGAACTATGGTCCATGGTAGGTCGTTTATAAGTCCAAGGTTTGCAAGGGAGTTCCAACCTCAGCTCAAACTGTTCTAGTTGAAGTTCAAAGTTGCAACTCAAAACGTCCATTCAGACTTCAAATTAGATTCATAAAATCTATATTTCAATTTATTTTTTTATTTTCTGGAAGATCCTGCCAAGGAGGCTAACCCAGTAGACATCACCTCAATAGATGACTTCGAATGTCTAGCAGTGGATGCCAAAAAAGGTACTAGTACACCCAGTTCATAGGGTAGACAGGGTTGTTTTCTAAAATTCACTTGTCCTATTGGGCAAGTACATGAAAAATTTAATGCCCGAAACA
>NC_049992.1:6165586-6206896 GCF_000003815.2 Branchiostoma floridae | reverse complement strand
GGACATGCGCTCATTGCCCGATGGGCTATTTCACTTGCCCGGGACAATAGGGCTAGAGGACTTGTCCAACCCTGGTAGAGGATAATGTGTAGGTATTATATATAAGTTCGTAGACTGTTCCCACATACAAAGTGCCTTTTCAAAATGCATCTAACAGACTAGATAGGTCAAAGATATGATTCTGTAAATTTTGAAAAGTTCCTGACTTTGTAGACTCATTGTTACAACTGGAAAAGGAGGCTATAGCTAGGGGTTTGTGAGTTCATGGTGCAATGAGTTCACTGCAGAAGGGCAAACATAAAACCAGCACGACTATTAGATGATTTACCGTACATTAATTTTGTTCTTTCTTTTATTTTCATAGTGGTTGAAGGAGAAGGATCAGACAACTGGAAAAAAGAGCATGGTGAAACAGAGGAGCAGGGCTATGAGTAAGATTTTCTCTTTATGATTATCTTGTAGGTTTTCCGTGGCATTTAGAGTCAGTGCAATGTAGTCACTCAAGAAAAGTCTTTTAGAACTGTCTTGTTCTCAGCCTCACCTTATCCTTTTCTGTGTTAAGATATCTTTTGATCCTCATAAGAAAAGAAAGATAATCCCTACCTATTAACCCTATTATTTTTTTCAGAACTGAAACAGGAAACACACCATTTTTTTCCTAGGACCTATCTATTTATTTTTGTGTGCAGTGGGAAAGACTATCCTGACAAGACCCCTGCTACGTCAGAACACACCACCCCCAAGTGCCACACGCCCCAGAAACCCACCAAGCCAAGAAGTAAGAAAAGGAAGCTACACCCTAAGCAGCTGGTGTACTCTGACAAGGCACCAGAGGGGACTGAGAACCCTGAGACGAGCATGACGACTAAGAAGAAGAAACAGCCGAAGTCTTCCAGTATGTTATCTTAATATGACAAACAACACATGATACTGGATATGGTGCAACATATGATGAATTTAATTGTGCCAAGATAATGTGACAGCCAACAGCAAAATTAACAACATTCACAATTCGATTCTGGAAAGTTACAATTTACACAAAATGCCTTATTTTAAAATTTTTCACAAATTTTAGTGCATTAAAAGATAATTTTACACAATTCTGCATATGATTTTGTATCAAGAAGAGATGATTGCAATATACATAAGTGTACATTATTCATAAAGTCCTGGCTTGTCAATTTCCCTTTTAATTTGATTCTTGCACACTGATGTACATGCAAATGTGAGGGTAGGGGCATATTCATTTCTCCCCCTCTAGGTAATTTCCTGACAATTGATCTGTCTGGCTACTTTTACATACACATATCAAAGTTAGTCATACGACATGTAATGCACAAAATACTTAGCACTGATGTTCACAACCGAAGACTCACCACACCATTTAATCATTAGTGATCAGAATAAGTAGTAATAACAGTCATTATCATCAAAGTTAAACTGTAATTTCCAACAAAATAATCGACTGTCCAACTCTAATGTTAGGAATGACATTAACACTGGAGTTGGATGTACAGTTGAAAATGTTAGGACTCTTTAAATCAAATTCTTCTGTTAGAAATTACACTACCTTAGTTTGATCCAGAATAACTTCTACCAAGTTGAACACAGATAAACTTTCAACAATTCAAGTTAACAATCAGTCACAATTTTTTTTTTCAAAATACACTCATCATTGTAACTTAATGTAGACGTGAATTCCACCTACATTGGACATGTTCATACACCAGTGCATCTATGAATTTACAAAGACAAAATTCATAACACTACATTTTCATCTATGAAAGAGTGAAATTATTGTGATTTAAGTTAATCATTGATTTGATAATGATACAAACTAGATAATTTTAAAGAATATTCAGAAAAATAGTGCTTTTATAATAATTATACAAATCATGTATAAATAGAAACAACTGTAATACAAAATAGAATCAGGTCACAAAGTACCATCTGCATTGCCTAAAAAAAAATATACAGGTTAAATGAATATCAGGTAAAAATGGTTTAGTGTATACGTACTGCTAGGTAATTTCTTTTGTGCACCTACAATGGCCCAAATTATGGGTGATATATTCAGTGTATGCCTGTATGGAGAGCTATAATTTTGAAGTTGAACTTTGTTTTCGTAGCCAACGGGAAGATAAATATTATTGAATAAAAAAATGATACATGTATTGAATTTTTCATGTTACTTGTTAGACAGTATCCAGTATGAGTGCTTCAAAATTAATGGGTATAAAGTATTTACCTGCCCTGTGCAGCCCAGATGGTACTTCTTGATGTACATTTCTAGCAACTAAAGTGCAACTATGAAAGATCAACATGAAATGACAAGGCATAGCTTCATATTTCAATCATCATTATTCTGTTATTGAATTATTTCTAAAGAATTTGATGCTCAGAAAAGTATCATTCAATTGCTCCATACAAACCAGCAATGACTCTCTCTCATTCTCTCACTCTCGATGACAGTACAATTCAAAATGATTATGGAATGAAATAACATAATTTACTGAACTACATTTCCAGGCAAAAAGAGCATCTATGAATTTACAGATGAGACAAGGCCATCATCCCCTGCCATCTCCTCTACCCGTAAACCAAAGAAACAGGGCAAGAAAAGGATGTCAAAGTCAGTCTATCACGTTTGTTATTTTACATTCTTTCTATGTAAGAATGTCAGTCTATCACGTTTGTTATTTTACATTCTTTCTATGTAAGAATGTCAGTCTATCACGTTTGTTATTTTACATTCTTTCTATGTAAGAATGTCAGTCTATCACGTTTGTTATTTTACATTCTTTCTATGTAAGAATGTCAGTCTATCACGTTTGTTATTTTACATTCTTTCTATGAAAGAATGTCAGTCTATCACGTTTGTTATTTTACATTCTTTCTATGTAAGAATGTCAGTCTATCACGTTTGTTATTTTACATTCTTTCTATGTAAGAATGTCAGTCTATCACGTTTGTTATTTTACATTCTTTCTATGTAAGAATGTCAGTCTATCACGTTTGTTATTTTACATTCTTTCTATGTAAGAATGTCAGTCTATCACGTTTGGTATTTTACATTCTTTCTATGTAAGAATGTCAGTCTATCACGTTTGGTATTTTACATTCTTTCTATGTAAGAATGTCAGTCTATCACGTTTGTTATTTTACATTCTTTCAGTAATTTCAAGCTAAATAGCCACTGGCATTTCTAAGAGTTCTATTTCTTTCTTTTGTTTTGATGGTTATTACATTATATTTAGTAAAACTTGTTTCGATTAAACTATTTCAGCCTAATTATAAAAACTGAAAACAAAGAAACGGCAAGAAAAGGATGCCAAAGTCAGTCGATCATGTTTGTTATTTTTCATGATTCTTTTTATCGTCAACTTTAAACTAAGCCACTTCTAAGTTCTTCTATTGTTTTTTTTCTGTTTTTTTTTTTGTTTCCACATGGCTATCATTCTATTTACTTGTAGACTTCTATTCAACTATTTCAGCCTAATTATGAAAAGTTTAAAACATTCCAAAATGTTATGCATTAATCCTCACTGAATTGCTGTCTCTTCAGCCTCTTAGGTTTGCAAAGATCACCTCACTTATACATGTTGAACGCTTCACTATTTTTCTACAGGAGGAAACATTTTCTGTCTCGTGAGATCGAGGAACAGGGGACCTGGGTGCAGTGCACTGCAGACAAGTGTAACAAGTGGCGCTACCTGGCCGATGTGACCGATCCTACCACCGTGCCAGACAAGTGGACATGTTCTATGAACCCAGGTTAGGCCCTGATGCTAAATTAAAGTTCATGATCAGTCAAGAGTCCCACACTAGATACTACACAATGTCTATACCATGCACATATATTTTTGCTAGGTCAGTTACAACTTATGGCTTACAACTATAATAAAAATATAATATATTACAAACTTCTAGTCAATCTATTAGGTGAAGAATTTACTTGTAGTCAATCTATTAGGTGCATAATCAGCAGTGAGGCTGAGAAAAAAATGGCCCTAAAGCTTAGATTAAAGTGCAGATCTGTGTCTGACTTAAGTCGCTTTTTTGACTCCTCAATGGCAAATTTGCAAGCAGTCACTTTTGAATTCAGCTAGCACTGAATCTAACATCATGAGACTAAGAGTACAGCATATTTGTTCCACAGCCTATTTCTTTTACTGACAAAGGCACTTTTTACTACTGGATAGCACTGCAAAGTTATTACTATATCGTAATACATGTATGAGCTAATGAGTGACCATAGAGCTTTAAGGCACTTGTGTTACATTGACATGCTTGCTTTTAATCTTACTTTCTATTGAATTTTTCAGTAGACAGGGAGAGTTTTAAGGTTGAATAAAATCATAGCAAAATTTTTGATGCCTATAATTTTGTGTCCTTAGATGAAGAGTACAACAGCTGTGAAAAGACAGAAGCTGACTGGAGTAAACTGGAGTTTGTGGACACCTGTTATGTGGAGGGGTCTTTGGTTTGGGCCAAGATGCCTGGATACCCATGGTATCTGCATCAAACTATTTTAGATGTCAAGTTCAAGATTTTACAATCAAATGTATTTCTTTCGATTCTATGTCATATGACTCTGGTTGGAATGCTTCCCAATACTGTATTTTTTGGTACAGAAATGCAATGTAATGTGATATTTTGGTTGTTGGTTTTTTAAGTTGAATTATTGATTTCAGTAAAATTTGACTATTTTTAGCAACCTGTAACAGGATTCTAGTCACACTGGGGGAACAATTTCAGATACAGATAGTACAAACTGAATCAGTCAAGGTTTAAGTCACTAAGACCAGGTCACATGCACTAACATGTAGCCTGTGTTTACACAAGCTGGCTGGGCTTAATGACCCCCTCCCCGAGAGCGGCGGCAATCGTAGGGCCGGCCGCTAGGGGCGCAATTTTAGTCAGGCTACACTAACATGTACTGTTGCCCTACAGGTGGCCAGGGATGGTAGAAGAGGACCCAGATGACCAAGCATACTATGAGACAGACAGCAAGCAGAAACCTGTAAGCTACAGACTAATGCAACCTTTAGGGTTCTGACAAATCAAAACTTAGACTAGAATGAAAGGAGAACACCAGAGACCTCCCATACACCTTCCTTTCGTATACAAAATCTTCCCCAAAATTACTTCTTCGTCACTTGCACTGGTCTGTGTCATCAATTCAGTTTATTTGTCATCAAAGGAAGTGTCTTTGGTGTCCCCCTTTAGGTAAGTACACTAAATGTTTAGCCACATCTCACCTACTGATCACGGGTATAGCTGAATCTGTGGTCCTGGGTCTTCATACTCTCACTGGCAACTACATGAGGCTGACTCTGGTCATGGGTTGTGTCTGGTCATTGCATGTAATCTGTGGTCCTAAGGATTTTAATTGTGAGTCACTTAATATGGCTGAATCTGTGGTCCTGGGTCTTCATTGTGGGTCACTGCGTATGGCTGAAGCTGTGGTCCTGGGTGTTTGTCCTGGGTCTTTCATCTGGACTTCTGAGTGGGTGATTGGTTGTTTAACAATTGTTGACTCTTCATCGTAGGTCACTGCGTATGGCTGAAACTGTTGCCCTGGGTTTTCAACACGGGTCAGTGAATGAGGCTGAATCTGTGGCCCTGGGTCTTCATCGTGGGTCACTGAATGAGGCTGAAGCTCTGGTCTTGGTTCTTCGTGGGTCACTGAATAAGGTTGAAGCTGTGGCCCTGGGTCTTCATTGTGGGTCACTGAATGAGGCTGAAGCTCTGGTCCTGGTTCTTCGTGGGTCACTGAATAAGGTTGAAGCTGTGGCCCTGGGTCGTCATTGTGGGTCACTGAATGAGGCTGAAGCTCTGGTCCTGGTTCTTCGTGGGTCACTGAATAAGGCTGAAGCTGTGGCCCTGATTCTTCGTGGGTCACTGAATGAGGCTGAAGCTCTGATCCTGGTTCTTCGTGGGTCACTGAATAAGGCTGAAGCTGTGGCCCTGGGTCTTCACTGTAGGCCACTGCATATGGCTTAATGGTATTGTTGGGAACTTGGGTTTGGTCATGACCAAATGAGGTGGTTGCATATGGTGGAAGCTTGCCATTTTTCCCTTTTCCTGTGACATCAACATAAGCCACTGCATATGGTTGAATCTCTGACCCTGGGTCATCATCATAGGGCACTGTATATGGCTGAATGGTATTGCTAGGATCTGGGGTTTGATCGGGACCACAGGATGTGGTTGCATATGGTGGTAGCTTGCCATTTTTCCCTTTCCCAGACACATCAACATAAGCCACTGCATATGGTTGAATCTCTGACCCTGGGTCTTCATTGTAGGCCACTGCATATGGCTGAATGGTATCATCATTGTGTTCTTGGGCCTGGTTAGCAGCATTGGTTTCTCTGTCAGTAGCCATGTTTTCCTGTGATACTTGAGGATTAAGAGTGTCAGAGTAAACCACTGCATACGGATCGATTTTCTCGCTTTCTGTGCCACAACTGCTTTTGTAGATGAAGAGCGCGCCTAATGTTGCCAATGTAAGAATTAGGGGTAGAACAGCAGCACCGGTCATGGCTAGTATATAGATGCTGTTGTCTTTGGTGATAGGGCCTGCCCCAAGAAGTATGACATGGTCTTTCTCTGTTGTGCACTGAGAGACTGACATGTCCTTTGAAGATGACATGTCTGTGTACGTCTCAGTGGCAATGGTCTCATTCTTCGGATAGATGGTGACGGGATGTGCTGATGTCATCTGTACACTCATACCTGTTGTGATGGACAATTCATCATGTGCCGTGGATGCAATGATGTCTTGTGGCCTGTTTGTATGGTGATAAGGCGGGCAGCTGATCATGACATCGTTGATGAGATGTCCATGCAGGTCAACAGGTGATGCACACCTCAGTTTCTTGCGACCAGAAATCTGGTTCAGGTGATGCAGGTTGCAGACGAACCATGTTAGAGTCTCATCACATCGCAGCTTGTTATCTGGTATTGAAAGCTGTAAATGCTGGTTTTGCTCCAGACGCATGATATCACTGCCAATAGTGGTAATGTGGTTTTTGTGTAGTATTGCATCTGTTAAAGCCTTAGGCTGTAGAATTGCATCAATGGGCACGGTAACCAGTTCATTCCTGGCCAAGGACAGTCTTTTCAGCAAAGGCAGCCCACGGAATGCATGCTTTGATAAGTCAGAAATCATGTTTTGGTCTAGGATCAAGGCTGTCAGGTTCTGTAGCCCAAGGAAAGCATCAGTTTCTGTGAGGAAATAAAAGAAGGTTCAAGGCACAACCAAATTGTTGTTTTGATTTGAGTGTCTTTCGGAAAAGCGCTTAATTGCTTCCCAAAACAGCGTTTTCCGACAATTCAAATTGTTTCTTGTAGAAAAGGGTGCCTTGTCGCTGACCGACACAGTTGACATTTTCTGTAGAAATATTATTTTTGGTAAAAACCATGATCAATAAAATGAAATTTTTACCCCAAAATTGGGGGCATTCTTTACAAGCTGCTACAAGGAAAAAATGAAGTTTCCCTGGATAATGACTAATTGGCAATGAAGGTCAAGGTCAAGATTTCTTCTGTATACTGAGTAAAAAATTGAAAATTGTGAGGATACGTTTTCCACAAGCTCCAGTGGCTCCAAAACACTCAAAATGCACATAGAACATACATTCTGGGTAATCAGGCGACGAAAAGGCATTACCGCTATTGAGCACTAATATCAGGAAGTATTGACCGCATGGCAAAATCTGCGCCACAGAAAAATGCTACGAAGAACAGACTTTGGGGGGAATACAAACAGGTAATGCACTCTATAGCGGTAGCAGAAAATTTGAGAGCCAAAACAAATGTGGACACCTATTAATTGCGTCTTATTTTCGCAGATTACTTTATGGTACAGTCACAACAAATTTCGAACTGGAACCTTATAAAAACCACCTCTGTATATATATATATATTACAAATTGTTTTTTTATAATGCTACCTGGCAGTGCATACCAAATATGGAAAGCCATCCTTGCCTAGTTCAGGTTATCGGAAATGTCTCACGTCTGCAGTTCTAAAACAAGCTGATAAGGGGTCCAAACTAACAAAACGTCACCCCTTCTTGACATCAAGCTTTCTACCATCAAAAATACAGACCCAGGACTAGTACTAGTAGCATGTCCAGGCCAAAAGGTACAAAAATCAGAAGTTGTGCGACAGTACCAAGGTCAGCTACTGAGAGGTCAGACTCTATGATTGACCTTAACCATTGCCTACTAAAAATACCATCACACCAAACATCATCACATCCATCCAGTCCTGATTATAATTTCTGCTGACCACAAATATTTAGAAACACAAACAAGCAAACCTACAGACTAAAAACAGTGCACTTTTTTTTTTATGTGTCATACCTGTGACGTGAAAGCTTTCGATACGGGTGTTTCGAACCGTGTGATAACTTCCGTTCACATACATTCGAAAGTTGTATCACACAGGCTTCTTTCGACTAAATCAAATTATTTCGAATGGGCTGAATACGGCATGGTTGAAAATTTGAATACCGGATTCGGACGTTAGAATTGCTGTTGTTACAATCTTTTGTTCGAGGACACAACATTTTCTCAACTTCTGGTGCATTTCGCATCGAAATATGTGTTTGCTCAGGTGGGTATGACATAAATGAAATACAACACGGTGTATTCCGCATCACCCTCGGTCCTAGCCTTCCCGCGGGTCGGATCACCCTTCGGCCGTCGGGAGATCCTTCCCGCGGTTGGGCTGGTACTTCGGGTGATACACCGTGTTGTATTCTATATGGTTAACTAAATGTCAAAGCTAACAAGTGTCAAAATCTACTTCAACTCACCTATATTGGAGATTCGGTTGTCAACAAGGTAGAGCCATGTCACCATTTGCAGACCTTCAAAAGCCCTCGGCTGTATTGTGGAAATGTTTGACTGATGGATACTCAGAAATTGAAGCCCTGAATGCCTATAGCTTTCAAAAGACTGTTCCAGGAGTGTAGCAGAACGAAGATGTTTGATGTAGAGTGCTTGAAAATTCTTGTTGGCGCCGCTTGGTATGGAGGCAAGGCATACAGGAAAGTTGTATAGGTTTCCTCCATGTCCCACCCAGCCGCATGGTGATCTCATCCCATTTTTGCTTGGACAGTTACAGTGAGATGAGAATGCCTTACCCGTGGCATGACAGTTTTCTGGACACTGTTGAGCTACTAATAGCAAATTTTTGGAGACCAGCAGTAGTAAGACCAGTGCCTTTCTCTGCAACATCTTGAATGAATGTGCGTCACCTATGGACTTCATACATAGTCAACTGCCTGAATATGGATTGTATTTTACAATTATGAAATGAGTTTGATGCAATTTCCTTTCACTTGGTGGTTTCATTGATTTTTAAAATTTTTTTTTTTACATATTGGCTACTGTTTCACAAAGGTTGTCAGAATACAAATTATGTTTGTGTAAATTAATGATACATGTACATGTAAGGGAGGTGCAATGCTGATCAGAATCTTCATGTTGTTGGGAAATTAGTCTTGGGGCCGAGATTGGTTTCAGTCTGCCTTGGGCAGCTCAGGATGTTTCACCTCACCTCACCGGTCCCATAGCCTCATCGGCCGTAGGGGCAGCACATCCATCAACATAAGTTTTCCACCTTTGTCTGTCCTCAGCCAAGGTTGCCAGATGGTGGACTGTTTGTCCTGACCATTCTTTCAAATCACTAGTCCAAGTCCGTCGTGGACGTCCCCTAGGTCTTGCACCCTCCGCCCTTCTTTGGAGTATAGTGTGGGTCAAAGTGCCCTTTGCACTTGTAGCAATTGCCAAACCACTGTTTCTTCTTTTTCACTAGTGTCAGGATGTTTGTGACCAGTTTAATCTCAAAGCTAAGGCTTTACCCTCTTGAGCAGTCAAAGTCACCATGAAAGCAGAGTTGTTAAATCTCCGTGCTTTCTGTATCAGACAATTAAAAGAATCCTGCTCTCCTGTCCATTGTTTTAGTACTAGTCTGTTATAAATATGATTTTTGTGGACCTGCATGCAGTTGGCCTTTGTTTGAATTGCTATATATTGGGAAATCATTAGATCATGTGCATGTTGGGTAGACTAGTTATTCTGTTTCACAGTTGAACTTACTGTGATTTCTAGCACAGAAATTGGACTTACCCCAGTTGAAAGGACTTACCCCAGTTTCAACTGTCCAAGTCCAGTCTTTGTCAAAGAGTGACCAATGTTACATCGATTCACTGCTCACGTGTAACGTGTCACTGCTCACAGAGTCACTGCTTCTGTTACATCGTTATGTACTAGATATAAGAGCAGTGGAACATCTGATCCACTGCTCACAGAGTCACGTGTTCTATGTACATAGATTGACATCACAGAAGCAGTGGATTTAATGCTCAATTTGCCTTGACAAAGACTTGAGTTGAACAGGGGTGAATCAAATTCTTGTGTTGGAAAGTTGGTTCAAAGAGTCAGTGAGTGTTTTCATACTCTCAGATGGTATACTAATAATGATGATGATTATATATTGTTTTTATGAAGGACCTTCATTTTAAATGTAGTTGGAATGGGATGCATATTCACAAACAGTTAATATGTGTCTAGTAAGAGGTAAATTCAAGTTCCAAAACCTTATAACAGTTGTCTCTCAGTGACCCAGATTTGACCCTGGGTTTCCCTCCCCAGCAACTCATGGGAAAGTACAGTGTATATACTTAGGGTCTTTGTCATTCACTGCTGTACTGAAGGTTTACTTTGACTGATGTACTAGGCTATCCATCAATTGGGTTGTACAGGACATTAGATGTGTCGTCCTTACACTCAGGCTGTCCATGAGCTGGGTTATACAGGACGCAAGACAGGCTGCGCTCTTTTGAACCAGTGTGCTGTGAGCCACTTCTGTCCAGCATCCCATTTTCACTTGGAATCTCATTTGTGTTATTAGGACCTCTTTTATTTCTTATGGATTGGTTGCATTTTCCTGCTTCCTCGAACTCATTTTCATATGTTGGCTGTAGTTCATCATCATTTGGCTGTGGCTGTCCATCTGATTCTGTGATGAGTGGTTGTTTGATGATTGTCTCCTGTTGGTCATCACTGCCGGTCATTAGATGAGGATGAGGCTGTGGTACTGGGTCTGTGGTCCTGATGCTGGAGTGGTTGCCATCTCGTACTTCTTGGTCCTCACATCCTAGCTGTATGTTGGCATCCTCTACAATTGACTGGTCACAATCTTCAGAGAGGATGACTGGTTGTTTGATGCCTGTATTACTAACCTGTTGGTCAGCGCTGTTTTCCAGTGGCGTAGAATCTGCCTCGATGTGGATTTCTGCAGCTTCTGGAAGGTCATGGTCACCAGGGTATCCTGTTGCGTATGGCTCGATCTTGTAGCCAATCTCCTTGCTATGCCTGGCATTGTCATTGCAGGTCACTGCATGAGGCTGAAGCTGTGGTCCTGGGCCTCCAGCCACTGCATCTGGCTGAATGTTGTCTGATGTCTGGTCACATGTAGGGCTGGGCTGTACCTCCGTGGCTGAGTTGGATCCTTCTAGTTCAGCCATGTCAGCATAGATTACTGCGTATGGCTCAACTTGATGGTTATCTGTTTCTTCATCATCTGATATGTCATGACAGTCTAATCCTCTACCAGGACAGCTTTTGTAGGCGAAGAAGGCAACAACTGTTGCCAACAAAAACAGCAGTACAGCAACAAGGGCATTGCTCATGTTTTGTGTGCCATCCCCTTTATTGGTTGGGTCTCCCCCAAGGATGATGACGTAGTACCCCTCTGTGACAGTGGTGTCCTGGGAGACTGGGATCATGGCATTTGTGAATGGTAAACTTGTGTGGTCCTCAGTGGTGTGGTTGTACAAATGTGCGTTGACTGTTTGAGGGCCTGTTACATCCAGCTTGGATCCTGCAATGAATCCATATGATTTTGCAACAACTGTTGTATTGGCCATTATGTTGCGCGTTTTGGACCCAGCCCCTTGTTGATTGGTCTGGCAGGCAACCTGGTTGTTGGACATGCTGCTGATGAGAGTTCCTTCGAGATTATGTGGGAAAGCACACCTCAGGAAGAATCGATCCTGGATTTGGTCCAGGATCGGTAGATTGCAGATGAACCATTTCAGATCCTGGTCGCATTTCAGCTTGTTTGCTTGCATCACGAGTTTCAAGTGTTTGTGTTGTGTCAGGTGCAGGACATCACTGTATATGGTGGTGATGGCATTTTGTGCCAGATCGGCCATCATCAATGCTTTTGGTTGAAGAAGTGCATTGATGGGAACAGACGTCAGGCGGTTCTGCAGCAATTGCAGTGTAGTGAGGACAGGGAGGCCATAGAAGGCAAACTTGGATATGGCAGAAATCATGTTCTTGGTCAGGCACAATTGTTTGAGTCCATCAAGTCCAAGAAAAGCATCAGGGCCTGGGGGGAAGCAAAAAAGCAGTTCAGTTGGACTTCCTAACAAGACTCCATGTGGATAATATAATATGTTTAACAAGACTCATGGTGAAATCAGCTCGAACATCAAGTTTTAAGACTTAAAGTAACTTGAAGCCATATTTTTGGCAGCAATTTCCTCCCTTAAGATTATACCGATAGGACAGAAAAACATGCAATGTAAACTCCATTTTCCCATAGAATAGAGCAGAACTGAATCAGATGCTAAATCTGGAGTCACGTTGCTTTCTATATGCTTCTGCGAACAAACTACCTCTGCTGCATCACTGAATTTTATACTAAGCAGTGGGTGCTTGACAAGTTTGTAAAGGAACGAGAAAAACAGCATTTTTCAGCAACACCAGGAAAACCTTGATTTAAGTAGATTTATCCTAGGGAAAGAGAAGGGACACAGCACTACATTGTTGAATATTTAGTTTAAAATGTTTTCAAGATTAGGCCCGTATTTAAGCTGATTTTTCATTTCAGCCTTGCAGATTTGTCTGCGGCTTGGCCCAGTTTGAGCAAGGACGTTATGTGAAATAATTATAACGTCGTTGGTTTGAGGGTGCATAATCAAATAGGGGTGAGAAAAGATGGCTTGAATGATATTAATCATGATAACATGTTCGACTTTTTGCTAACAATTGATGCCTATTGGTGTTACACTCTCCAAACTTAGTGTATGAATATCTGCCATGTAACACATATTGTAATTTGAAAATAAAGTTTCTTTTTGCAAATTAATTTATTAGTAACTATAAGAATAACAAACATCTGATTATAGGCTGCAATTTCTTTTACAAATAAAATTCATTCTACATCCGTGAATCATTCATTCTATCTCGTGTTAAAAATTTCTTAACCAGCAAAAACATAGACATGCCCCAAATCCATTTGTCCCTTCTTGAGTTATCTTATGAACTTATCTTATGTTCTTATGAACATGTGTCTCTCCAGAACACTCAGTAGTTCTGCTAGAAAAGTTGCTAAGAGGACCTATAAAGTTGCATTGTGCACCTTCCTAAGCCCAAATGCTTTTTCTGCCAGCTTTTTCTGTAGTCTGTGGTAAACTTATGTAGAGAACAGAAGACACACTATGTATTGTATAATATTTTTTTTAAAGCAGACATGCAAACCAAATTGAATTTGGCATTGGCTTTTATTATGAAAAATGTGAAATTAATTGTAATACTTGACTGTGTTTTTAGTTTAGCCATTCTTATTATCAGATAAAAAGTTAATCCCTTTGCCAATTCCACTATCTGCAATTATGCCGAAAACTGAAAACTAAATAGATTGAAACAATTTTTAACTTACCCAAACTGGTGAGTCTGTTGTCGTCAAGATAGATCCTCTGGAGCAATGGTAGACCGCGGAAAGCCCCGGGCTGGATTGTGGAGATGTTAGACCTTTGGATCCGCAGGTGCTGAAGGCTTGAGATGTTTGGGAAAGACCGCTCCAGGAGACGAGAAGAGCGCAGGTGCTGGATGTAGATCACTCTGGTTTCCTCATAGAAGCCAGTGGGTATGGCATCAAGGCATATTCCGAAGCTGTATACAGCCCCTCCATGTCCAACCCAGCTGCAGGGAGCCTCCTCCCCATGTTCATTTGGACAGTGACAGATAAAGACTAAGCCTTGTCCAGGGTCGTTGGGATGACAACTGTATGGGCACTGGGAGGCAGCTTTATCCACAGAAAATATCAGAAGCAACAGGAGAATTGCCTGACTTGGCACCATCTTGACATGTACGATCTGAATGCCTTGGCAACTTTCTTGTTGTGCAGTGCTTCGACAGAGCTGTCGGATATATACATTATTCATTACTAATGGATAAGTCTGGGACTACAGTGGAGATTAAACAGTCTCATTAGTTCTCTCTTCCGCCTAAACCCCAGCAGAGAAAGTTCCCCCAGGCTTCTGACGACTAGAAGATGCTTGCCTCTATTTCTGTGTCAAAATAAAGTCTTTGTGAAAATTGTATTTTATTGTAAAGAAGATGTCAAATTTTGTTAATATTTTGCTCTCAATTTTTGCTCTTAGTCTAACAGGTAGTTCTTGATACAATAGAAGCCGCTTAATTGAACGGCCTATTTGCCAGTGGATTTCGTGCAATTATCCGGCTGGTGCAATAATGCAAAGTTTACAGCTGGTCCGAAAGGTTTGGGTTTTGGGAATCCTGTGCAGTTAACAGAAGTGTGTGTTAATCCGTTGTGCAATTAACTGGCTTCTACTGTATTATTATATTATATCTTATCATCCTCATCTGTTGACTAATAATAATCAGTGAAAGCTTTAAAAAAAACAGACAACCGAAAAAGGTAAAAAAAAAAACTGGTTGAATCTCATTCTATGATTATTAATCATTTCAGTTGCCATGGACAATTTACCATGATATAACATTGCAGTATTGTTACAGTAACAGTTATTTTTTTACCCAAATTCAAATCTAAAGTAAAAGAGATTTATCAATCATGAAAAGTAGTGGAGTGGAGTGCCTACTACTATACTACTAGTTAAACTACATGAAGTTTGCAAATTCTATAAGTAAACTCTCTCTAGATTGACTTTATTTTGAAGTGTGGACTCCGAGGAATTGTTCTCTGTATAAATAAGGCTTTGTATAGTGAAGTGTTCCTGTGTGCAGTTCGTCGGATGCACTGGATATTGATACTGAAAGGAACATAGATGCATGGATACATGATGGTGTATGTGATCCACGTGGGCGTGAAGTCTGTTCTGCAGACAAATTCCATAAAAATGTGTTGGATATAGAATGGTTTCAACCCTTCAATCATATGGTCCACTGTACATCCTGACTTCTACGGGGCAAATACCAGACGTCTGGGTCAACTCGGGGGAGATTATTTTCTCAAAGTTCCACCTACGCAGCACAGTACCGTATATTCTCGAATAAAGTACGCACTTTTTTAACTTTTCAAAATTGAAAAGGTGCTACAAGTTGTTGCTAAAGTTGGGGTGCGTACTTTATTTGAGGTTACTGCACAGAGAAATGGTAAAAAAAGCCTAAAATAAAGCAAGGTGGAGCTACACTTCTAGTAATTTTTCAAAACATGCACATTGTTGTTGTCTTGTAGTTGTCTAAACATGAAACAAAGAAATTGTCTAAACATGATTTACATAAGATTGGCATTTGCATACAATCCTTTTGAGTTAGTGACTTTGACTTGTACAACTGGTTTTTCCTGATTTCTTCTACCAGTTCTCAGTGATTTTTATAATTGCAGTAGGCAATTCTCCAGGTTACCTTATGCAAAATAACCGGGGGAAAACATCATAAATTTGAATTTATCCAGTTAAACTTAAAGGTCTGTTCAAAATTGGTGGAGAAGGGGTGCGTACTTTATTTGAGTTTTTCCATTTTACCTTTCAGTCCCAAAGATCTGTCTAAGACTTGTCCAAAATCAGGGGTGCGTACTTTAATTGGGGTGCGTACTTTATTCGAGAATATACGGTACAGGAAATGCCCCCAGGTTTTCTTCGTGCACCAGTTGATGAAATTGTCTCACTAGTAGTATAGTAGTAGGCACTCCACTCCACTTAAGCCTGAGTGTACATTTCTGGCAGTGTCATGAAAATCGTGTGAAATTGATCAGAATTTTCTTGTAAAGTGATCTAAGACTTCTTATTGTTTTCTACATTTTTGTAACATACACTTAGTACTCTCAGTTCAAAACATAGTGACATACACAATGACTGACTGTATGATGTACATGGCATATGCTACTAATGTCATAATGAAAAACTTGGTTTGATGTACATGTACATTGTCATCAATTATTTTAATTGTGAGGAAATGACAGAAAGAAACCAAACTTCAAGCCAAATCAAAGTTGATTTTCTTGGCGTTTGGAATGGCAATAAAGATAACTAAGCATTAAGACTGCTGGAACAAAAAAGATCTGTTTATTCTGCACACAGTTTTATCTGTGTGAAATGCAACATATTTTACTCTTATTCTCTTGCTTGAATATTTGCTCCAATGATTAGTAAGAACTTGAAGGCAAGAGCCAAGGAAACTGATTAATGTGGCCATAGTTCTGTTAGACACGTTTTAACCCAAAGTACTAATTTGATGCGTTTATACCAACAGGTGCGCTACCATGTCGTCTTCTTTGGAAAGACGGTGTCCCGTGCCTGGATACCGGAGAGATCAGTGCGCCCCTTTACCCAGGAGAATGACGTTGATCACCTGGGGTCATTGGTAGTTGACGGCAAGAACTACCGAAAGCGTGTGAAGTGTGCTTTGACAATGGCTAGACAGGCCGTTGTGTTATCCATAAAGGTACCAAATCCACACATTCAAACACTGTAACTGTTAATTCTTTGCTTGACTTTAATTAGTCACTTAGAACATTGAAATATATTCTGCATGCAAGACAATTTTAGCCAAAGATCTATTTCATGATGCATTGTCCCAATTAACTGAATTGTCATATTCATTCAATGCTGTGATAATATTAGACTACTACATTCCTCTAGATTCTTGCAGCTATTTAGTACTTAAAGATAGCTTTCTTTCATACAATTTTCAGCCCTTGAAATCAATGTAGTTTTCCTCTCCTATTAACATTGTACTCCACAATGTCTTTTGAATTTGCAGAAGAGACTGCAAACCTTTGGATTTGGTCAGCGGTTCCAAGGACACTGGGGAAGGCAAGAAGTCAGCTCGGATGAAGATGAAAAAGGTTTGTCTACTATCAAACTCTCAAATAAGCCAAACATCCCAATATGCAGTCATTGTCTTTTTTGAAGACCAAATAATGACATTTTATATTGTCATAGCACAAAGATAATTGAGACATTTCTTTTGAAGTTATTAGGACTATATTTTACTCTTGGGAAGGATACAATATGTAAAATCTCAATGTTAATTAAACAATGCTTTGACAGGCAACTACATAATTTGGCTCTGCATAAGTTTTGTACTTGTATTAACTGTTAGTCAACCATGTCAATCCACGGAATTCTGCTGCGAGACCTGTGGGAAGCCGTGCAGAAGCCGAGCTGGCCTGGTTGCTCATAGACGAGCCCATCGGCGTTGAACAGATCGTCTGTTAGGACGTAAAGGACTATGATGATGAACTGTTAGTAATAACTGATTGTTCACTTGCAGAACCTGCTAAGAAAACAGCACGGAAAAGTTCCCCACAGGTAGAAGCACAGCTCCCATCACCTGATGACCTTTCAGACAGCGGAAGTGTGGAAGATCTGATGGAACAGGCAGAGAAGGTTTTGGGCAATGCAGAGTCTTTCCTCAGTTCAGTGCAGAAGAAAGATGAAAAAGAGAATGGTGAGCCTTGGGTGGTTACACCTGCTTGGGGCACTTTTTCATAGTAAAAATAAATACAACCTCAACTACTGTTTATTCATTTATTTTTGTGATAGAAGGAGGTACAGGTAGCCATCCAGAAAGTTGTTCACTCTGACGTTAATTATACACTATATATACAGTTGCTTCTCGCTCTGACATTTATCATACACTGTATACAATCGCTTCTGTGCTGCTTCTCTGGGATCCTTGGCCAAGGTAACATCTAGAATTGTCCAAATTTTGGACGAGGGCGCTAATTAAGGATTGGTTCAAGCGGTCGTTCCAACCCCCGAAAAGCTCTCCGTCCGCTTGCTGGGG
The DNA here is from genome assembly GCF_000003815.2 of Branchiostoma floridae. NCBI lineage: Eukaryota > Metazoa > Chordata > Leptocardii > Amphioxiformes > Branchiostomatidae > Branchiostoma > Branchiostoma floridae. The sequence continues at coordinate 6,188,810 of NC_049992.1, read as the reverse complement.
GTGGGTGGGGTGGCTGTTGTCATCAAATGAGCGCTCCTATTCCTTAATTCGTTCATTAACTGACGTTAGTACCAAGCAGTTTGAATGTGCAGCATGGGTAGCAGAAGCGAATTACTACCCAGATGGTACCCAGGCTAAGGTACAGGAGTAGTATAGCATGATTTATTTCAAGAGAATAACTATTCTAACTAGTGCATGCTGTCTCACTCTTTCTTCTAGATGACCAAAGTGATGAAGAGTTCGAGTACTCCCCTGGCAAGGTCATGAAGATTTCAGATGCACCACCTGTCCTGAAGAAAGAGAAGAAGCAGCCTAAAGAACCAAAATTAGGTAACAAAAGAAAAGAGAAGAAATCAAATGAAAATGAAGTGCCGAAAAAGAAAAAGAAGACCTCTCTTTCAGAGGAAGATGGGAAGAAGACTAAAATTTCCTTAGAGGATAAGGAAGGCTGCCAAGATGTAGCAGGACCCAAGAAAGCTCCTGCATTCAAACCAAAGATGAAGAAGTCTAAACCTACGGTATCTCAGAAGGAGAACAATGTCAGTAACAATGATAAAGACGTTACAGGCAACAATGAAAATGAGATAAAACCCAAGACCAAAGGCAAGCATGCAGCATCTGCCCCCAAAGCAAAGAAGCCCAGCTTCAAGCCGCCAAGGCCAAAGACGACGACACCTGCCATTCCTCTCTCTAAAGATAAAACGGACAGCAAGGCAGCCAAGCCCAAATGTGAGCCTCCCATCCCCTTCGACAGTGAAGTCTTCACCATGGAAATGGATTCACAGGAAAAAAGCTGTAACAAGCATCAAGACACTGGCGATCAGCATCCCTTTCAGACAACGAAGAAAGCTACAGATGAAGCATACACACCTCAGAGAAGTCACAGTGATGACATGCCACACAGTGTTCCAGAGGTGTCCAATGTAGATGGTGCTGATGATTTTCACAGTGCCCCTACCAGTCCTTCAATTGACCAACCAGATCAAGCTGCTCCTGAAAATGTCTGTCCTTCAAGTCCAGGGATGGACATGCCTGAAGAAGATGTGGACCCAGCTGTATTTGACAGCTGCGTTCCTTCCAGCCCTGCTATGGACTTTGACGAACACCTGGAAGACAGAAGCGCACCTGTAAGCCCGCTGATGGATTTACAGGAGCGGGATTCTGACTGCCATGATGCAAGTTGCCTTCCTGTCCATGGTGCTGAAGACACCTTCAGTGACAACTCACAACCGTTTGACTTGGAAGAATAAGCTGTTAAAATGGATCAAGTAGAGTACAATGTCATATGCACAAACACGAATGCTGTTCAGTTATCTTATTTAATTCAATTTGAAAATGTTACTTCACAGGTTGCCTGTTTATATAGTGTTTAATATTACCAGATGCCTTAAAAAAAGAACAAGTTATACTTATAGTTGCTGGTTTAATTATTGAATAATCTCAATTTACACATGAACTAAATGTAAGCTTTGATGCATGGAAAATTCTATTCTGTAAAATGCATTTGTTAGGAAATGTTATGCAAAATTGACTTACATTTAGTAGAGGTCTTAATACCAACTGTTGCCTTGTTAGGTTATTTCCTTAGCCTCTGCCATGAATTACCTTAAAGCCATGAGTGTTGCAACATTTGTTAAATCACTTTGTTCCTTTAAAGATACGTGTATTTCTAGAATTGAGTTGTCTTTGTAAGCAGTTTCCTGTTAATATTACACTAATAGTAAATGGTACTACTGACTATTGTGTATATAATACTATGATAATGTATATTACTAATTGGTTCATGGTTGTAGTATTTGTATTTCCAAAATACTCTCTGGAAAATTGCACAAAAGAAGAATTACATAATATTGTTCTAATTCTGTGCTGTGTTACAAACACTAAAGTCTTAGACAGTTATTGCATTATGTAGGAAATTCTATACACCAGAAAATCTATAGTCTGTTGTTGTTATAGACATTATATTAAAGTTTTGCTTCATGAAATCTTTATTTTTAGAGGAAAATCTTAACAACGTTGTACATTAAAAGTTGCTTGAAGCAGTCGCAGCATAAGGCGTTTAGCAGCATTGTTCATTCGGAAACAAGCTTGGAGAGGATTTCAAAATAATGAACTTGTTTATAAGGCCTCAGGAAAACAATGTTGTGTTTTCGGTTACACTGGTAAACACCTGCCGACCTTTCCATTTGATATCTGAGGGATGAAGTTAATCCAATTTTCTTCAATCAATGACTGTTTTGTAAAGGTAAGGTGCATTTTGATGTCAAACAGCACATCTTCGTCACGGGGAATGACCTAATCTCGTGTCCTCTCGCGAGATTGAGACTAGGTCATTCCCCGTGACGAAGGTATGTACCTTACCTTTACAAAACAGTCATTGGTTGAAGAAAATTGGATTTATTTATTTCAACTGTATTCATACGTTCAACGATGAGTGATGAAGGCATTCAACATGTTGAACGTCTTCCAACATGTTCTCATTTCTGATGTCATAGAGAATATAATGTATATCTGTATAATTCGAATACTTATATTATATGATGTTAAGAATACCTGACTTTTACTTCTACATTCATTTGTTAAACACTTTTTCTCGGACCACTTCGGCCATCTGGAAAAAAAGAGAACCCTGCATGTACATTTGTATACCGAGCCACATGTTAGGATTGTAATGAAAAACACAACATTAAATGTTCTTAGGCCTTTATAAGCGTCTGCAATTCTAAATTATAGTGCCTTAGTTTATGGCTATGTCGGGAAGGACCTCTCGGATATCAGTGGTGCTTCCTTGTCATCACGTATGTCTGCTACATGGGACGACACCACAACGGCACCGGCGATCTGAGAGAAAGACGGAAAAAAGCCGTAAGGAAGCTTGTGACAATGTCACATTTCCAAGTCGGATATAATGCGTTTTGCTTGCACATGATACTAAAAAGAACAAAACACTGCTAAACGTAAATAGGTGGACATGAGTAGCTAGCTTTGGCTATAGTATATACGTCTCTTGGACAGGACGTTGAACGGAGGTCCCGCGTTTGTGGAGAGCGTCACACCGACCACGTTAAAGAACCCATTAGAATTATCGAAAAGAGCAGGTCCTTTTCGGTTTGAATTGACCAAACCTTACAGTATTCGATATATAGGCTGCAAAATCTATGTTGGTAGCCTCAAAATGAAAGAAAAAAGGAAGACACCGGGGTTCATAAAATCATCAAAGAGAGTAAACTCACCAACATAAGGAGCCAGACCACGACTGCACCCCATTTGATGACGAGCGTGTCCAGAAAGATCTGCCACAGCGCGTCCAGACTCTGCTCCACGCCAAGGTAACGTTCCACGGTCAGGTAGACGGCCTCACCCGCCATGAAGGCCGTCCACAGGCCAGCCGCAACCAGCCAGATCATACACAGTACCTTGTTGTTCTGTAATACAGTAAAAGCCACTTGCACAACGGATTAACGCACACTTCTGTTAACTGCACGGAGTACTAAAATTCCAAACCGGTGCGGAACAGCTAGATGACTTCGCATTATTGCACCAGCCGGATAATTGCACGAAATTCACTGGCAAATAGGCCGTGCAATTAAGCGTCTCCTACTGTATTACAGGCGAATGATAGAAAAAAAGCTAAAGTTCCCCTTCACCAAATGATGTTACGCTCACTGACTTTTCAGTCGAATCCAATGCCTCTTTACTCTTAAACAGAGACTACCTACATGACCTATGACGCACAACTTTTTTGTGGGTCATTCAACCTATAGACCATAGGGTCGGCGAAAATCCGTTTTCTCTGTGTTTCTCCTAATACCTGTACTTCGAACTATGATACTGATGGGCATTATTTCTTCACCTACACTTTCTAGATCACCCCTGCCTTAGTGAAATGATGTGGACAAAATGTTACCAAATGTTACAAGGAATTGGCAAATACACCGACTGCATGGTTGCAATGCTTCCGTTTTTCTTATAAAGACAATAGCAACCGGATCAGCACCTAGACTGAGCATTTAAACAGGTAGGCAGGCACCCTTATATAAATTTGTGCAGTGTATATACTAGTAACCGATGCTTGGGGACTGAAATGATAAATCCAAAAACTAAGGCCACTGTACGTGCAATTTGTCCGTACGTTTTTTCGGGAGGCCACGTCCGCCACGTATTTCTGAAAACGCGTCGCCCGTACTGACACGTACGGCGGCGAATCCGCAGCCCGATGGCACACAAAGTTTTACCTGCACTTAAAGTTCTGCGGCGTGTCTGCGTGTTCCAAAAGCCGTCGGATTCCCTAAGAGTTAGTACGGATGCGGTACTTAACACTTACGGTTCCCAAAAGATTACCCACGTTTTGGCACGTAGAGAACACATATTTGCACATACGGCGGGTTGTGCCCTTAGCTTTAGGTGGACTGTATCTAGTCAGCCAGTCAGCTATGCAATGCATATTATAATATACAAGAGAGTGTAGCGTGGTCTGTATGTGTACCTTTGCAGCACCGACGACCAGAAGGACGCAGATGATCAAGAAAAGCACGTCAACGCCCAACTCTACCCACGTGGCAACTGAAAAATACACATGATGAAGGACGATTTAACGTTACTTCATCCTGGCCGCACGTAATGTGAGCAAAAGATTTACTATAGCAGATCTTTAGCAAAACTAAGCTGTCGCAATCTTAACCTGACACATGCATTTCACCTAATGATGGCGTGCCGGCCACGGAAGATTTGTCATCCATATCTTTGTCATCCCAACATCTGCTTGAAGAAAAAGTTGGTCTGAAATAAAGCGGATATCTCACTGAACTGTGCCCAATTTGTGCTAGAAAATTGCGCCAACTTGCAAATTTGCGCCAATGTTATATTTTGGTCGCCCTACTTGATATCTTGGTCCAAGCGCTGCTATTGTCGGTGCTATTCCCTTCTGTCACGTTGTTGCTAGGCGTGGCTGAGGTGCTGCCGTTGCTAGGTCGGGTTGCCGTGAACACTCCCACTATGTCTATCACGGCCAGAACAATATCGCCGGCCACAGCAAAAATCTGCAGACGTCAGAGAAATAGAAACGTTATCAATGGAGGTACCGGTTTTAAACAATATGAAATTTTGTTTTTCACTTTTGCACATGCAAGGAGGCATGACGGGCAACATCTCTCTCTCTCTCTCTCTTTCTCTATTTTTTTCTCTCTTTTTTTCTCTCTCTCTCTCTCTCTCCCCTCTCCCTCTTTCTTTCCGTCTCTCTCTTTTCATATTTTTCTCTCTCTGTCCTAGTCCGTAAGTTCACGAGCTGGGTATTGACATTTCTTGGTGATGAAGAAGTTATCTTGACTTAGCTTATCGACTATCTCACTGGAGTGCGTCACGTTGGCGGCGTCGCTGCGTCTTGAAGTGGATTTATGTTACCACTCGACTTTACAATGACAAAAAAAAAGACAACAAAAGATAAAGGGTACAAGATTCGTTTTTAGCGATGGAATTCGTTGAACACTACGTCAAATAGCTCGGTTTAAGCGTGGTCGTAAACGTACAGCAGCTTCGAATTCATTGGTGGAGTGTCCGCTTTGAATATCAATGGCCGAGTGGTTGGAGTGTTCGCCTTGCATTCGATAGGTCGTGAGTTCGATCCCGGCCGAGTCATACCAAAGACTTAAAGGAACGGTACATGCTGCTTTCGCCGCTTAGCACTCAGCATTTGGGAATGAGTATGGGAGTTAAACACACATCACTACCAGCGGGTCAGCCCCCGAGCCTGCTGTAGTTGCAGAAATGTGGCCCAATGGTTACAGAAATAGTGATAGGTGCCACCCCTACGCATCTGCTTAGATGTACGGTTTACTTTAACTTTTTAACTTACCAGGTACAGCACTCCGACAATGATGGCCCCAACCCTGACGCTGCAGCAGCAACAACACGAGTGTGCCCGGCACGCCATTGCAGAGGGGTCGTCTGGAAATCTGTCCTAGTCTCTACCAGACTCCGGATTGCTGGAAAATCGTAGAAATGGAACAAATAGAGGAGTAAGGCTTAGGTCACATTTCCAAAGCGGTGCCCGGCCGGGATGTTTTAAGAAACGAAAAATTAAAACGTATGGCTAGAAATATACACAAATCATGCCCATGAATCTTATTTTGACATATACTGTGTATTTTGATGTATTCTATATAATTCTTTTCACTCCCGAAAGCTGCCCGGCCGGTGTCAAGCTAAATCCCTGCGCTGGCGAAATCCCTGCGCTAGCATGGATTTGGCAGATACAAGCGCCAAATTTGTGCGCCGTGCCAAATACCTGAGATATACGGTGTGCATGGGGGTTTCGAATATGGCATACATTTTGCTCGGCTAAATGTTGACACTAAATACAATGATTACTTTAAATCTCAATTTTCAATCTAATTAATACAAAGCTAAATTTGTCCAAATTATGGACAGTTTCACTGAAGAAAGGATTGGTCGTCCCTTTTAGCGCCGAAATCGTATTTAAGTAATGACGTCGAAATCACAGGTCACCTCTGAATCTGATGACCTTTATCTTCACAGAGCATAGCATCCAATTTGGACTGATATACAAAGCATTTGTAAGCAGTGCATTAGCAGCTCATATATCAATGTAATCCTATTTTGGCCCTGCTATGGAAATGTGACCTAAGCCTAAGCCGACCAGAGAACTATAGCCGGCTAGGGAACAGCACGCGATCTGCGTTTCTACGATTTTCCAGCGATCCGGAGTCTGGTAGAGAGTAATCTGTCCGCTGTATTTGAGAAACCGCCATTCGGCAGAGGGAGCAGGAAACGTCATTTCACTCAATAAATCTACATGTGTATCTAGTAGTGGCGTACCTGCAGGGTGTAGTTTGGCCCCGAACCCCGAACCCAGATTAGTTTGGCCCCGAACCCAGAGGTCCAGGATTCAAATCCTGTCACGCTACCAATCTCATACCCATGGGAAAGCACTTAACAACCTTCCACACAAGCGTAAAATGGGTACATGTACTTGGCTTTGGCTGGGGAGGTAAAAGGCGATGGAAGGAGGTGGTTGGGCTCAGCCTTCAAATACTGTACCCTAGACACATAAAAACACACTGCCCCTGCGGCCTTTCGTCTTACAATTTTTTGGGCGTAGATTTTTAGTGCCTGGGGATAACAGAAACCGTCGATAAGGATATGCCGGAATTATTTTCCATTACAAGACAGCCACTTGTTTTGGTGCGACACTTCTACTACTATTGACACAAGAATGTTCCCATTTTCTGGCCGTTAACTTGTCTGTCGTACGACGCTCGAATGTGATCGGCTTTTAGCCTATTAGTAAGTTCCGGTAGTCGCTGGGGTTAACTAGTTACCGGTATACCTGAATGGTACCCAAACCAAAGTGGCATATTTATCATCCATTACACCGATCCGTATTTGCCCGGCAAACAAATACATGCATATATATTGCTGACAAGCTATGTACATGTTTTTGTGAGTTTGTAGCTACTTTCCTTTCGGCTGTTGCAGGATATTCATCTATAATGTTTCGACGCAGCCCAAAATATGATATGAATAACAATAATTACATAAACTCTAAATCATAACTGTAAAAATCTTGCCCGAGTATAATTTTAATTTATAACCTTTGTACCGGGAAGTTGCCATTCTACATGGCGACTCTTAACAATGTAAAAGAAACAGAAAAAAAAAAACAACCAGATAGTATCAACAAACGAGCACTCATTTCTAAAAATAGCTTCAAAGAAAGGAACCATTATTCCTATCACTGTAAGTATACGTCAAATAGTTACAACGGAATTCAAAGACAGACGGTACCTGTATCTGATCGTCTTGGTTGCCCGACGCCCTGTTGACCACCCGTTATGACAAACGTGTCAAAATTTTACCGACAATGAAGCAATTTTTCCAATATTATTGATTATGGCGGTCCGAATGCATAGGTCAACCTCGCTGTGTTAGCAAAAACGGATAAACCACGTGATCACAGGTGACCCACCACAGCCCTTAAATCGCTCTCCGACACGATCAAAGTCCGGTTTCAGCCGTCAAAATGTTTGGCAATTAACAAACAGGACACTTTGCCCTTTCATGGTAAACATAACTTTATTTGATTTGTTTGGCAGGATTTTTGTCCCAATAGGGGCGTGAACATAGCATAAGACAAGATGAATAGAATCCTGACGGATTTTGCAAGATCAAGACAAGAGTTCGTAGGACACATACCTCCATGAAGCAATTATGGTGTTTTTGTAGGTTGTGAGATGTTTGGTGCTATTGGTATCAAATGGCTAACCTTATTTGATTACCTCACAGATCAACGCCTGTCAGAAATCACTATTCAGCTGAGGAAGTTCGTCTTTTTGTTCATAATTATAAGGCCTATGCTTAAGATAACATTGATATCTGCTCCTCAAAGTCACTACGCCCTTGATTACCTTCCAGAATGGCGGAAGGTTATGTTTTAGGCGTCTGTCTGTCTGTCTGTCAATAGCATACCTCGAGAAGCCTTGGTAGATCTTGGTAGTTGGGTCGGGAAAACAATGGTCAAGTTCGATAATGATTCGAACCCCCTAACGGCCTTTTGAGGTATTGCAGCGGAACTTCCATTTTTCATATGTCCTGTTTTGGACATGAGGGTTAGAGTTGGGAAAACTACGGTCAAGTTTGATGATGGGCCCCTTAGTGGCTTCTCTAAGTTTATTTATGTATCTATTTATTTATTGATCTCAAGACAAGTGGGTGGCCCCTTCAACTTATTGGTAGTTGATTTCCAAGGGGGCCCACTATACAAAAACAACAAAACAAAACATGATTACTACAGAGGAACTTCCATTTTGGTATCTCGTGTTCTGGACATGCTGTGGCCGTGATATTTGAGAGGTTTATAACTCTTGGTGCATAGAAAAGGTGCAGTAAGTTTTTGCCACCTTGTGGCTTTACGAAAACTTCTGACATCGATAATCTTAGAGCCTACACTAACCTACATGATGTGAGGGAAATCCAGTCCTTGATGAAAGACAGGGAGGAGTGGAGACGACTTTCAAGCTTGGCTCGAGCGGGACCTCGACCAAAGTAAAGTAGTAAAGTAAAACTGGAAGCGCCATCTTGTTTCGAACTTTGAATGAGAATGACTCAAGAACATGTTGACGAGTCATCTTGATTTTTGGTGTGTAGATAGTGATGACTTACATGATTGAATGCTAATAATATTCTATGTAATATTCTATTGCATAATTAGATAGGAAAGTTAAAAAACATTGCGTTCCATGATAGGACCGTCAAACGCAGTACGAAGATTAGTGAAGGTGAATATTATTAGACATTTATCATGCAAATTAGTGTCATCCTTACATAATCCTCCTTGGCTCGGATAGGAATTTCATGCTTATCATGTACTGACCCCTGTTCATGTATAGTTGTTTATATATTGATGGCGTTCAGCACCAATGTCAGGCTTAGTTGCTCATATTTTGATGGTGTTCAGCACCAAAGATAGGCTTTGTAGCTCACATGTTGATGGTGTTCAGCACCAAGGATAGGCCTAGTTGCTCAAATATTGATGGTGTTCAGCACCAAGGACAGACGTAGTTGCTCATGTATTGATGGTGTTCAACACCAAGGACAAACTTAGTTGCTCTTGTATTGATGGTGTTCAGCACCAAGGACAAACTTAGTTGCTCTTGTATTGATAGCGTTCAGCACCAAGGACAGGCTTAGTTGCTCATATTTTGACGGTGTTCAGCACCAAGGACAAACTTAGTTGCTCTTGTATTGATGGTGTTCAGCACCAATGACAGGCTTAGTTGTTCATATATTGATGGTGTTCAACAACAAGGACATGCTTATAATTAGTAGCTCATGTATTGATGGTGTTCAGCACCAAGGACAGCCTTAGTTGTTCATGTTTTGATGGTGTTCAGCACCAAGGACAGACGCAGTTGTGTTGTTTATATCTTGATAGTGTTCAGCACCAAGGACAGGCTTAGTTGTTTATATCTTGATAGTGTTCAGCACCAAGGACAGGCTTAGTTGCTCATGTATTGATGGTGTTCAGCAATCAGCACCAAGGACAGACTTAGTTGTTCATGTATTGATAGTGCTCAGCACCAAGGACAGACTTTGTTGTTCATGTATTGATGGTGTTCAGCACCAAGGACAGGCTTAGTTGCTCATGTATTAATGGTGTTCAGTACCAAGGACAGGCTTAGTTGTTCATGTATTGATTATTTTTAGCACCAAGGACAGGCTAAGTTGTTCATTTATTCGTATGGACCAGGTCCCACCACATATCTTGGCGCATCAGGTTTACGTGGCATAATTCATTACACCAGTTGTAAAAGTGAAAATCATTTAGTGAAGGTATGGGGCCGTGAAACTCTAGTTGCTGATAAGATAGCTTTTGTATTTAAGCGGCGCTAAAAGAAGTTGAGGACAGCTTGAGTCTGCTGTCACTTTGTCTTTTTACCTTTATTTGTATTATTTCATGTATCTTTTGAAAAAAGGGGTATTAATTGCAGAGAAGGTTGTACTATTTACTAGTATAGCCCCTGCCAGCAAGAGCTTGTATTACACAAGCTACCATTTGGCAGGCAACAGAGTACAACACTAGATGTATGTTGTGTCGGTCTTACACTGGAACAACTTCATTCATTCATTTATTATCCACTTTCCTTTGGTTTATTTCATTTCATCTCATTCTATCAAAACACATCAAGTAAAAGCATATAAATTCATTTGAGTTGGTAACTCTTGTGTTGGTGTCATTTGAGTTGGTGTCATTTGAAATGAGTCAAGTTAAACTGTTCTCCAACTGAAAGAAATTTAACTCAACGGAATCAACTGACTCTTTTATTACGTAAAAGTTAATTATAAACAGAAAAAAATGAATCTCAAACAGTACACTGTGAAACTGTATCAAATCTCTGCAAAAAAACATCATTTTGCATGTAACTTGCTATCATCTGCATGACTTTATTCTGATTGTTATAAAATTGTCACATCATGAGCTTAATTATCAACATAAACTTTGATAGATTTTTTTACATTATTCTCCAGTTATACCATGAAACACACAAGTCAGTTGCTGGGATTCTTGCACAAGAATTCATCCATTTTTTAAACTTAAACATTCTGTGAGGAAGCTACTCTTGACACTTGAGGCAGACAAGACATGCAAAATCTTCTAGAAAGCCTGACAATGACCTCCAGACCTTCTCCAAACCATCGTTGGGAACTAATCGTGTAGCAAAGTCATCTGTGGTTGCGAGTTGGTTAGCGAGGTAGCCTGCTGGTCTCTTAAAGTATTTCTTTTCATTTAGTTAAAGATACATGAACTAATCAAAATAGTGAAAAGCAAACTATACAACAACTTGTCCTTAACTTGCACAATGCTACTTTTATAGAGCTATTTCTATCATATAGTAATTTACTTCGTGAGACAGCTATGGTTGATGGTTTTGGTTAGCTCCTGTATTTGCGCATGTGCCCCGCTATGCTGGCGACGATCTGGTCTGAGTTCTTGTCCTTGCCGTAGTAGTCGAGGAACTGCCAGTCTGGGTTCATGAGGTACATGATGATGGTGTGGTCCACCTAGAAGATGTAAAACACACAGCAATGAAGGTTAGACATCCAGGTAATAAGATATGATAAATAGCAGTTCCTCAGGGTGAGACAAGAAGGGGAAGACCCAGACTTTCATGGAGGATAGGGGTAAAGAAAGACCTAAAGCAAGAAAACACCTCATGGCACGTGGCGAATATGACTGCCGGAGATTGAAGGGGTGGAGACGACTTACTGAGGCCCTGTGCTCCCGAAGGGGCAAAGAGGATTAAGTCAAGTAAGTCAAATAGTAGTCACACAAGCAACTCGATTTTCAAACTGCTCTGCAACAGATCATTGACGAAAGCTAGTGGATGCTACCTGGAACATCAATTCCAAAATCATATCCTGTTGCTTGTGTAGAAGTAACTGAGGGTAATACTGCTGGCAGGACTTTTACTGTTATCTTAATCCTAAGTTAAGTTATGTGACTGTGTAGTTCCCAAGTATTGTATGGTGTCTGTTTCTATATGTGTCCAGGGAGTCCTGAAAAACAGGCTGAAGCCTGAGCGATGTAACTCTGGTAAAACAAATAAATGAAATGCCATTTGGCACAAAGCACAGGCATTCTGTTACAATATGCTACAATCACAAATCTAAACTGGTGCCCTGCCAGGTAGCATATGGACTACAAAATTTCTTAATTTCTTGGCCAAGATTTTTATTCAAGCCCACCACCAGACTACTGTTTCCCTCTGTACATGGCTACTTCAATGGTCAGAGCTTGAATGAGCACAGTACATCCAATGTGATCTGCTTTTTTATACACCAGGTGCAAAATCCCCTAGGTGGCTTAACCAATCACAGTTCAGCAAATGTATCAGTTACAAACGATTAATCTCCAAGCAGATCCTATGGTAGCCTGAGATAGTATCAAAAGCTGCCAGAGGAGTGAAGGCAGCATATGAGTGTGTTTGGCTACTGGAGTGGTTGATGACTCCATTTGGCCAGCTGTACTCCTTAGCCAGCTTTGATACTATCTTATGCTGCTAGTAAAGAGATTAACAAATGATAGCCATACTTACAATGTAGTCTCCATCATCATCTACAGGCCCCTGGCTGTAGTACACACGGAAGTTCTTGGACACCTGTTTCACCTGTTCCAGCGAACCTGTTAGGCCGATCAGTTCCGGGTGAAACTCTGGAGGGAAGAGGAACAACATTTTAAGACAAAGATTACATCATAATCATTTGTTGCCCAATTGGACTAATTCAAACGATAAAGTCTGCAGTGAATGGACGTTGATTTCAAAGCAAACACGGAACTGTAAGCCTTAAAAAGTTCCATGTGGTTTTATTTCTGCAGTTTTATGGTGATCTCTCCACCTATAATATGCCTTTCTACCATATTATTACTGTACCAATTTAATTTAATTGTTTTCCCTATTTTGATGCAAAAAGGCCAAATTATCCAGTTACACCTTATGGTGTAGTATTCGACCAGAAATACAACAGCTAAATATTATCAAGAGACGTCTACAGAGTAAGGAACATGTATAGGACGATCCATGAACCCCTTCTGAAATCATTCTATCTCTTCCAAAGTCTTTAACAAAACTGACCCTGCAGTTAAAAAAAGTGTTGCTAGGGGGTCCAATCCTACAACACTTACTCTCTGTCTCAAAAGCTGTCCCTACCACTCAAAAATCACAAATATAGTGTGTCTTGAACATTAGACATCAAAACTGGAATTTCCACTGCGATGCCAAAGAAAGCTGCTACAAGGCCAATTGTTGAAAATGACCTGTGTTTTCCTTACTGCTGCCCGTAAACAAAATGTCATAAAGATCCACCCATGACTCCTTGAGTTATGCCACCATAGACAGGCAAACAGCATCAAGTAGATAACCTTTTTCATTAAGGTAAAAAGGGCAAACCTTTGACATATTCAGCGATAGACTTGACATCATCTCTCTCTGGGTCGATGGAGATGAAGATGGGAGTGATGTTGGGCAGGTGCTTGATGTTAGCCATGTCCGTTACAACCTTTAGAACATAAATTGTCAACCAATAAGTCTTTTGTTCAAAGAAAATACTCTTTAAACATAGGAAACTATTGAATGGGGTAACTTGGGGTTGCAAACGGCAAAGAGTTTGTTGCATTCTGAGACATCTTACATCACTGTAATTCTTAGAATTTTTATAGTTACATGTATTTCATGTTCTTAGTTTTCATAGTGACGGCTCAATTCAACCTTCCTGACAACCCAGATTGCGTAGTTGTAATTTTTTTTGGCTACCATATTTCCTTTTTGTTTCACACACTAAAGGTTTGGGGTACCCAGAGGATGTATGATTCACATAATCAAATCAGTATGGCCAAACAGTTCAGACTGTGAACTGAAAACAGGTGTTTCAATTACTGTACAGTATGCACTATCAGGGCTCGAAATACTTTTTTCTGCATACCAGCACTAGTGCAGGTAACATTGAAAATTACCTGCACCAGACAACTTTTACCTGCAACACTTGGACTTAAGAAAGTATGGATCATACTAAAATTGTTGAGGAACCTTTGCTATTTTTCTTTATACTTAATAGGCGGTAACAGTCAATGCAGCTAATAACAAACCACATACACCTATATCATAGGACATTTATGAATAAAACCCAGTGCATGGACCAGTGCAGGTTAGGTACAGGTAGACATCAGGAAAGCCTGCATAGCTCCAATTTTACCTGCACTAACCTGCATATGCAGGTGGTATTTCAAGCCCTGGCTTTAGTTCTAATGAAAGCTTGAAACAATTGAGAGCACTAAGACCCACCTGAGCCATCTTGTCTAGCTCATCAGGACAGATGTCAGGACAGTGTGTGAAGCCGAAGTACAGCAGACACCACTGTCCTTCGTAGTCCTTCTCCGTCTTGGGGTTACCATGGTGATCTACCATGGAGATCGGTCCTCCAATAAGAGCCTTTCCCAGAGACTTGGATCGTTCCTTTTCAAGTGCTAGGGTTGATGAGAGATACAAAATTAATATAAGTATTACAAATATCTTAACCCAATCCAGACTGGGTGGGGCTAAAAGTGCCCGCGTCAACTGTGACGTTGTATAGAGCTCTCCTAAACAGCTTTTGCTAAAACAACCAAACTTGGCGACTTTTCCTAGAATATATATACTAGTATATAGAATATTCCTAAAAAATATAGTACAGTATCGACATTTTTAACAGGACAATAAGTGGTGGTCCTGTGTTTGAGGAGAGCTACACCTCAAGCACGTTAAAGACTCCACCAGACGAATTGATAAGAGTAGGGGTCTATCCCTATGGGAGTACAAACAAATCTGTCAGTATATGCAGACCTGGTGTTTTATGACATGAGAGTATTCAATACAAACAAATCCTACCTCATGGTATGCCACACAAAAATCATCAGCTTTAATAGAAATTCACTCTATCTGTTCTATAGGTACTGGAATAACAGAATGTTCACTTACCCAGCTCTTTCTCTCTCTTGAGATAGTTGAAGAACAGCAGCAGTGCAGCTCCTATCACACCAGCTCCAACTAAAGCCTTCCACACCGAGGTCTGGACGGGCAGAAATCATGTTCATCAATGATCAAGATGAAGGTTTTGGGATTGAGTTCTACAAAGCAGACCTCTATGTTGTGCCTTTGGGAAATGTTCTGTCTTGACTGTGATGAAAATTAATTTTCAGCTCAGACTAGGAATATCCTCACAAGAGGTTCTGTATTTGAGAAGTATCACACCTCGAACATGTTAAACTAATAATTCACTTACTCACTGACTACTTGACTGACTGACTCATTGACTGACTGACTTTTAGTGACTGACTGACTGACTGACTGACTGACTCACTGACTGACTCACTCACTCACTCACACACTCACTCACTCACATTCACAGTATTCATAGGGGTTGGTCTACAGACTAAAAGAACACACCACACTAATCAAAAGCAGTAGGGGTGCATATCAGTGCGATCACGACTTGACCAAACCTTCCAGTCCTGTCGTTCATAGCTTTTACTTACTAGTACTGTACAAACAACTTGTAAGTTAGACCTTAAGGTGGTTTACTGGTTCTACAATGCAGCAAACAAACAAAGTTTCCTTACCGTCCTCTCAGGTTTGGGGCGTGAGGGTGGGACAGGGTTTGACGTCATCCCCCTGAGCTGTTGGAATGGTCTGGAGGACAGGAGAGCTGATGGCCTCCTGCTCACAGCACATGTACACAGGCCACTGGACGTCACCTACAACATATAACATTCGTTTTCTTATAATTGTAACAGCCATCAAATGTGTGCAGAAGTGGGCATCATCTTTGAAAGGGCACACACTGACTACAACACAGCACTTGATGTATGTACACTCGGCACAAAAAGTTTGGAATATCAACTTTGGTATATCATATTTCCGTTATTTATGCATCAATTTCAATGTATTATATATCAATAGAAAGCTTGTGTGATTTTCTTTCCTATGGTATCAAACTTATTATGATTGTAAACACATGAAACGAGCACAAGGCCTGCTTATGTGAGTGGGTCACGAAAAAAAAGTGCCCAAATTCCCCTACTTCTGTTCAACACTGCATCGTCCTGTTGATATTTGCGCGTGTGTCACTGGTTCAATCAATCCTCTTTTCACCTCACATTTTGTATACGGAACATACAAGGTTTTAGCACACTTGAGTAGAGTTCATCTGCCCTTTCGATAGTTGGATGGCAGAATCAAAGCATGGATGCGGCAAGAAGAACCGCACACTGACAAGGCAAGAGTAACTTTCGGCATTTGGTGTGGGGCGGTATTATTTTATTTAAACCACCATGGGGTAAACAAGACTCGACATCATTCCAGGCAAGTTAATGTGGTGACATAAAGGGACAACATCCTCCATCCAGTGGCAACATTCTACCTCTTCAATATTGGACCAAATGCCATTCTGCAAGATTACAACACCAGTCCACACAGAGCAAGTACCATTGGATGCTGGAGCACAGTCTTAGGGTGGAATAGCCTTCCTACGGCTTATGGCTAGCACTCGATTGATCACCTCTTGCCATGGTTCAAATTTTTTGCTTGAATAAAGAGTAATAGTAGCTTTGATTGACATGTCCTGTTTATTCAACTTGCCTTCATTCACAAGTCAATACTGACGGAAGAAAAATAGCAGAATGGGGTGATTGACTTTAGTAGGGTAATTTTGGCACTTTATCTTTAGGACCCCCTGTACGTAAGCGGGCCTAGTCCTCGTTCCATGAATTTACACTCATAAAACACTCTACTCAGATATGCTAGAAAGAAACTTGGATGTTCTGTATACCAAACGTTAGGTGATAAAAGGATTGATTGAATCATTGTCACCCGCGGCCATAACAACGGTTGAACCGGACGATACAGTTTTGAACAGAAACAGGGGAATTTGGGCACTTTTTTTTCGTGACCCACTCACGTTAGCAGGCCTAGTGTATGTTCCATGAGTTAACAATGATAATGAGTTTGATGCCATTGGAAAGAAAATCATGCAAGCTTTCTATAGATATATAATATATTGAAATTGATGCAGAAACAACATAAATATGATCAACCGAAGTTGATATTCCAAACTTTTTGTGCTGAGTGTATATGTGTATGTTGCTAGTAGAAGTGGTAACAGTCAATATAAATAACTGTAAGGAAACGTTGATGGTATCGATGTTCCCCTGAAGTACCAGGTTGTTGCAGAGGGTTTTAGACGCCGAAAGCACAGAAAGACAAGAGACAAAAGACGACGCGTCCAGACACTTCTGAATCCTGAACTCAACTCACTTTTATTTGATTGTGCGAACGCGTTCCAAACGCGTTCGAATACCCCACCTGCGAACCGAACGCCAACGTCGCTGTTCGACGTCGTTTACGTTCGCTGTAAAAACTGTAGTTTTCTTAGAATGTACTTTTCTACTTCTACGCAGAATTGTACCCTTCCTACACTCACCCCCAGTTTAAATACTCGCCGTCCTCGGCGAGTGAAACGCCCTACGTAAATCAACCCTCATCAGTTTGACAATATAAAAACAGATAGTTTATCATAAGTTACAATTTGCTAATTGAAAGGGTCTCCTCATATGGCAAATATCTAATTAAGTCAGTTCATGGGATTGTTCAAGTGTCCATAGTTCAGGTCTTCTCTGGTCCTCCCGTCTCATCACAAATCCACGCTGTTCCTCTGCTATTCTCAGCACCTCTCTCTCACGACCTCTCCTTTCTCGGGTGTCGCTTTCTGTTTCGCCACAGCCTCCTTGATCCTGGAGCGCCGCTCTCCGTTACCGTGTCGTGTTGTCCTCCCTCCTCCCCTTTGTCGCACGGCCACAGACGTCCTCCCCGAATCCTCCTGCTGTTGCAGCCCCGATCACCGCCTTCCTGGGGAAGCTTTCACGGCGACTCGCTACGCTGCGTCAGGTGTCCCGATGTGGAACGTGTCCGGGTCAGCCCGCCTGATTGGACATGGTTAACGGGTGCCATGAACACCTTGCCGCCAACACTCTCGTGTCCAGGTGTGACCCATGCAGGGATCAGCCATGGAGAAAGAACAGAACACGCACGTACACACAACCGACCGTCCTAAACCTACGAACTCCTTTGACTAAAGACCTGAACGCCTCTGTTTACTACACTTCTGTCTTTGTGTCATAACAACTGTCCATAACATTTTCACATGTCTGACCAAAATGTAAAGCATTACATTCAAAAGATTAACTAGGAACACATTACAACCCGCAACAAGGTCTTCTGAAAAACCAATGCGACAATAGATCAATACACAATGATATTTCTAGCAAAGTTCCTATCTATCACAGGCAATGTAACCCCCTGAAGAACCGAAGTACAACCCCCGAAGTCTGGGTTTCCCCGGAAATCACATCACCCGTGTACTGCCTAACTTACATGATGATGACGACCTCAAACTTGGACATAGACGGTCATCCGGAGTGTACGTGGCATTCTTTCTCTCTTCCACACTTCCGGCACACTTACGGCCCGTGCCCCTTGAACTTGGCCCTGCTGTCCCTATCTTTGCCGACTTCCCGCCTCTTCTTCGGCTCAGCAGCATCGATCCCGCGGCCTCCTCGCTCTTGGGTCTCCCAACATTGCCTGGCCCGCTCCGAACTCCTGTCTTTGGGCTAGCTCCCCTGCTCTCCCTGGCCTCCAACATTCTCCTGGCCCTGTTCCACCTTGGTCTCTTGGCTGCTGGCGCTTTTCTCTCAAGGAACTCTTGTCGAGGTGGAAACGACGTGCAACATCCTGCCGACAACGCCAAATGTAAGGAAACGTTGATGGTATCGATGTTCCCCTGAAGTACCAGGTTGTTGCAGAGGGTTTTAGATGCCGAAAGCACAGAAAGACAAGAGACAAAAGACGACGCGTCCAGACACTTCTGAATCCTGAACTCAACTCACTTTTATTTGATTGTGCGAACGCGTTCCAAACGCGTTCGAATACCCCACCTGCGAACCGAACGCCAACGTCGCTGTTCGAAGTCGTTTACGTTCGCTGTAAAAACTGTAGTTTTCTTAGAATGTACTTTTCTACTTCTACGCAGAATTGTACCCTTCCTACATAACGATCCAAATAGACCTACATCATAGGACATTCATGTAAAAAACAGAAAGTACACCAGTGCAAACTGCACAAACCTACTAGTAGTACTATGTGCGAAATCAAGTCTGAATTTTCCTTTTGAACAGGCCAAATCACACAATTATCAAATTATGTTGTATCACACAGACGTCAAATGAAAGCTATTCATACAAGGAAAATGCAAACTGCGTGCTTGAAATCAAGTTGGAGTATATTTTACACAACGAAAACATTTCTGCTGAATCACTGACTTGCGTAACAAACCATGTTTGCCATAACAACACACGACTTACCTGGTTTGGAGCTCGCGTTACGGCTCGATGTAGCGTCGGAAAAACGTCATTCCTGCACCAGAGGAATCTCGTATCACTCAGCAAACACTTGCCGACGGATCTCAGCATCATTTTTTCTTAACAAACCAGTATTTGGACTAAAACCGTAAGAAAACCTTTCAGTTACACAATGAGCGCAGCCATGTTGGATTTGACCCGGAATGACCTCACAAGAAAGCATCAACACGTTCATAACAAAATAATCTTAACAGCTCCATATCAAATATTACTCAATGTTACATAGAACTAAAATATTTCTTAAAGTATTATTTGCAGAATTTATTACTTGAATTTAATGATGTTTTCTTTTGGTGAGAGTTTGTACATTTTTGGTTAGGGAAACGGTTTCGTTTGGGTGCGCTGTGCATCTTGCTACAAAGAAGCAAAAATGGCGGCTCCAGAGGACCACCAGCAGAAGCTCCGAGAAATGGAGGCGGAAATGAGCCGGTAAGGAAGCTCTAGAGTCCTTATCACGATGTCTACTTTGTAACGAACATGTTTTGCTACTTGTGGGAACGTTTCTTGTACTTCATAATGCGTCAAACTAACGGAATAATCATGGTAATTGTCGCCCCCCCTCCCCACCAACAAGATTTTTTGGTGAAAAAATAATTGAAAATTTTATATCAAATCTCTACATATCTGATGTAAACACGTGGTAAGTTTAATTGACGCATTGAGACTTTATTTTGTTGTCACAACCTTTAACCATTTGTCTGAAGAAATGGCTACTAGTAATGTTGTGGCTGCAATGTTGTGACCATGCACATCACATGTGTGTTGTTTCCACTGAGAAAATTTTGTTTTGTCTGCCTACCTACCAGCTGTATCAACCACCAACACTCCATTTTCTTCCCATGACAAAATTGAATCCCTGCAAACATTTCTCCTTCAGCAGTAATCTATGTCAAGGTTTTAAGTGTGCATGTAGTGGGTTCTTATGTTTAATTTTTATAAATATGTTATTGCCAGTGGCCTTCAATTTTGACATATATCCACAGTGCACCGCATGGCACATGCATACTAAAAACCATGAACTACCTTATACTAGGAACTGTAAATGCAGAAATGTTTGCTGTGCTTTTATGTTCACTGTTTTTGCGCTACAAATTTACATCAAACTTAAAGTTGCAAACAGTTTTCCATGGCAGACTACTGTGTATGATGCTACCGCAAACTTCAAATCACAGTGAACAATCCTTTTTCCCGCTACTGTGAAATTAAATCCAAACAAACTTAAATGCATTTACAGTGCGTTGGATGAATGAATAAAATTTATTGCTCAAAAATTGTACAGGATACCACATATGGCAACAACCACTGAACTACATATAGATACAGAACTACAAGATATCATAAAAAAAATTATAGATTTACAGTACAGTCATGTGCTGTATATATAGTGTGAATTGTTTGGAAATCCTTGACTCACAAATGTCTGTTTTTGTCCATGCTAGCTTTGAGCAGGAGATAGCGGCCCCCTCCCCAGCCATGCCTGCTGTTGCCCTGGCCATGCCTGGGGGACATCCTCGCATGGTCATAGGGGCACAAACTTTCAATCAGGTAAGGCAAGACTACAGTAATCCACATCTGTTCATATACTATATACATATACATGTAGGACTAGGGGTGGTTACCAGAACGGTGTACCGATAGAAAACTGGTTTTCATATTGGACCAGTCTGGAAAAAATAGACCTGAAAAATCAGTAGACCGGATTTCGAACCGATTGGAAAATTAACAGATTATACCGGCGGGAACATTCGTGCTTTTTCGGACTTACCGGTTCACAGGTAACAAGAGTGAAGTAGAGGAGAGTTGCTAGTTATTTTTACTAAGTCTTAACATTAACAGTCAGTTATGTTGTCTACACTAAGTTAGGAATAAGATAAGAATTTTCGATGCCCACCCCTATGTAGATTTTCGATGCCCACCCCTATGTAGGACCCAACATATTCAATCAGGTAAGGCAAGACCGTTCTTTCTCAAAGTCGAAAGCTAAACTTTTGTCTTAGAGCTTCTCTTTGTTCATGCTTTTTCAGTCAGAGAATCACCAAAAATGATGCAGGTAACTTTTCCCTGGAATAGATTTTCCTCTCAAGCACATTCATTAGGAACTCTGCAGTTATGTGTATCTGTTGTTGAGGGATGATATGTTTGATAAAAATGTATATTCTCTCTCGCTATCTTGCAATCAGTACATAGGACATGAGGATGGTTTCTATGTCACCTAGCATCTTCCCTTAGAACTGCACTTGATACATGTATCTGTTGTAAGTTCTGATATATTCTGATTGAAAGTTCTGATATATTCTGATCGAAAGTTCTGATATATTCTGATCGAAAGTTCTGATATATTCTGATTGAAAGTTCTGATATATTTCGATCGAAAGTTCTGATATATTCCGATCGAAAGTTCTGATATAGTCTGATTGAAGAAGTTTATTTTTCTTCCCTGACAGGTTGCAGCTAGTATTGCCACTGCCCAGGCCACCATGGCTATGGGGGTTACTGCAGTTCGTGTTGGACCAATGATCAGCAGACCAATCACTGTTCACAGTGTTCAGCCTGTTTCAGGTATGTGCACATATATTGAATTGAATTGAGATGATACAGGAAGGCTTTCTTATAAGCTCTATGCTTTTGGCCTACCTTGCACTATTCATGTATAATAATTCACTCATATGTACTTTGTGTTGTTGTTTTTAAAGTGCAAACAAATAAACAAAATAAACAAAATATTTCTTCTACACTGACTCACTGTTACTGTTTATAGTAGACTGGTGTTTTGTTATCTTACATAATTATTACTGTTAACGCAAACAGTATGGAGATTACTAAAAAATGACCCTTCTATGATGAAAAACAATATAGCACCAAATGCAATCTTAGTTTCCCCACATTTACAGAATCCTATAGCTAATTTCTCCCCATTTTCAGAAACAGAAGAGGTGGAATCTTATCTTCCACTCCGTCAGAGAAAGCCAAACCCGATAAGTTAGACCTTACCATCGGCATATAAACTAGAGAAGTTGTTTACTATAATGCTTTCCATTTTTGTTGCTCTTCCATCTTTTTCATGTTGCTTGTAATTAGCCTTTGGGAAAGAACTTCCTACATTGTATGCACTTGTTATTATGCTATTCTGATTCCTACATTTCTTTACCAACAAAGTATATATTACTACCGGTAGTACTCTGTTGCAAGAGTTTCAAGTTTTTAATCAACAGTTCTTTGTTTCCGTCCCTAGCTCCCATTGGTCCTGCTGTGATCCCCGTCAGCAGACCGGTGCCGGCCCCTCGTCCTATCTTCATCCCCCACCAGCTGCAGAGACCCCCCATGGTCCCTGCCCCACCCATGCCACCCCTCCCCCCCATGGGCCACATCCACATGTCCCAAATGGGCCATCCCATGGTCCGACATGCAATGGTGGGGCCTGTGGGACCAATGATGGGTCGTCCCATCGGTCCCATGGGGGGTGAGCGGATGCAGATGGGGCCGATGCCGGGACCGATGCCGATGCCGCGCCAGGTTCCGATGCAGCCCCCACCCCCGCGTCCCCAGCCTGGGGTGGTGGTGGAGAGTGGACCCACGGTGTACAAACCACCCACTACAGCAACAGAACAGGTCAGTACCTCTAACTCATATTACTGTACATGGCATACACAAGCCAACTAGACCTCACTTAGAGTTAGTCTGGCAGTCAACCGACAGGCCCCGTCG
>NC_049992.1:6103239-6165486 GCF_000003815.2 Branchiostoma floridae | reverse complement strand
AGCAAGGCTTGTGTATGCCATACACAATTGGGACCCACACCACAAAGACCGCAATCATCATTAAAATAGAAGCAGTACCATGAAGATCAGCCAGATTTGTCACTAACACCGCCAGAAGTCTCAACACTCACCAAAGCACCACAATCACCTGAACTCGTACAAACGCATCAACCCCAAAAATTTAAAGCTGCAGACAGCCCTGTACTAAATTCAATGTCATTCCACATTGGAGTTTCTTACGGCATTGCTAACTGTTGACCTTGTTTGTGTGCCCCCCTAGTCAGAAGAACAGCCCTCCACAGACCTGGTCCAGGCTGTTGAAATTGCACCTGTCCAGCCCACAGTGGAACAGCCAGTGGAACTCCCACAGCCAGGCCACCAGCAAGCAGGTACCAGAAATGCAGTGGTTTCATGTAATTTGGTTTACACTGTGGTTGCTTAACTGTGAACTCAAACCGTTATGAACATTTTTCCTTTACTGTTTATGTGCGTGACTACAGTATATGGTGCTACTGCGAACTGTTATATGTTAACCCTTCAACTGCCAAGCCCAGATATATCCGGCACACTTATACATGCTCTCTGTGCCCATCCTCCTAACGCCCGGTCCCCAACGGCATTAGCCTATGGGGCCCTGCTATCTCATGCCCTATCAGTGGCTATTATGATTGTCGCCACAAACAAGCTGTCAACCAATCAGAGAATAGACCTTTCTTGGGCTTGTTGTTGTTGCAAGCTGTCTCGCAAAGGCCGCTGGGAAGTTATCAGCCAATCATGTTACGTATTACATGGCTCCATCCTCCTACGCCCGATCCCCAACGGCTGACTGCCCATATAAGGGCAAGCTCATTAACATTTATAAGTAGGGCGGTCCCTATTTGGTCTGAATGCACAAGATAGCAGAGGTAAACACAAGGCGTTTTGACACGACTGTGGTCCCTCTGCGTAGGAGAATGTCTGTGCCGTGCCAGATATATCCAGGATAGCGTATTCCCCGAAGTAGCAGTTTTACGCACCTGTAGTGCACGGACCCCGGAAGTTAGGGCCTTGTTTGGGGGTTTCTTTTTGGAGGTCAGCAGCCAACCCTGGCACTGATAGCATTTTATAGGGCTGAAACTCTGACAGTTTAGGGGTTAAATGGGGGTCCACTGTTCATTGACAGAAATTTCAGGTCTAAGAAAGGTTATCTCATTTCCTGTCTGTTTCTGCTATACATATATCTGTTGCCTTATGTGAGCCAGTTGGAAAATGCATCTATTAGACAGAATCAGCAAGAAATTTGCAATATGAATAAAGCAAGAAATTGGCAAAGCTTAAAATATTTCTCTAGTATTGTGCCTTGTTTCTTATTGTTCTCTAATTGCCTTGCTGCAGCCCCTACAGTAGATCAGGACCCAGTGGTAGCAGCAGCCGAGGAGAGCACTTCAGGACCAGACCACAAGAAAAAAATATTTCACTTGTACCGTTCCTTGTTTCTCATTGTTTCCTGTTTGCCATGTTGCAGCCCCTACAGTAGATCAGGACCCAGTGGTAGCAGCAGCCGAGGAGAGCACTTCAGGACCAGACCACCAGAAGAAAATATTTCACCTGTACCGTTCCTTGTTTCTTATTGTTTCCTGTTTGCCATGTTGCAGCCCCTACAGTAGATCAGGACCCAGTGGTAGCAGCAGCCGAGGAGAGCACTTCAGGACCAGACCACCAGAAGAAAATATTTCACCTGTACCGTTCCTTGTTTCTTATTGTTTCCTGTTTGCCATGTTGCAGCCCCTACAGTAGATCAGGACCCAGTGGTAGCAGCAGCCGAGGAGAGCACTTCAGGACCAGACCACCAGAAGAAAATATTTCACCTGTACCGTTCCTTGTTTCTTATTGTTTCCTGTTTGCCATGTTGCAGCCCCTACAGTAGAGCAGGGCCCAGTGGTAGCAGTGGCTGAGGAGAGCACTTCAGGACCAGACCACCAGAAGAAAATATGTCTCTAGTATTGTTCCTTGTTTCTTATTGTTTCCTGTTTGCCATGTTGCAGCCCCTACAGTAGAGCAGGGCCCAGCGGTAGCAGTGGCTGAGGAGAGCACATCGGGACCAGACCACCAGAAGAAGAGAAAACAGAAGGACAAACAGAAGAAGTACATCAGAACAGCAGCAGGACAGCTGTGGGAGGATTCCAGTCTCCAGGAGTGGGAAACAGGTAAGTTGTTTGTAGGGGTGGGTACTGGTACAGAAAATTCAGGTCTAGGTCTGAGTCCAGGTCCGGATCTAAACCTGGTGTGTAGGACAGTGCCCATGTCTGTTTTAGTAGCCCTTGGATAATTTAATACATTTCAGGAAGTTTAATTCTCTTAAACTTACTAAGGGACATGCTTGATTTTTTTGTTCACTTGTGTTGTATCTAATCAACTAGTTACAATATGCTTTTTGTTCATTTTATCATCAAACAAAGTCCTAGCTACATAATATTTTTCCTTCCAGACGACTTCAGAATTTTCTGCGGGGACTTGGGAAACTAAGAGAAATGCTGGATGTGTTTTTTCACAGGCGTTATAACTTATATCTAACCAACAGGTTACAATATGCTTTTTATTCATTTCATCATCAAACAAAGCCCCAACAGCATAGTATTTTTGCTTACAGACGACTCAGAATTTTCTGAGGGGACTTGGGAAACTAAGAGAAATGCAGAAAAACTTGCGTTATATCTAATCAACAGGTTACAATATGCTTTTTATTCATTTCATCATCAAACAAAGTCCCAACAGCATAGTATTTTTCCTTACAGACGACTCAGAATTGTCTGAGGGGACTTGGGAAACTAAGAGAAGTGCAGAAAAACTTGTGTTATATCTAATCAACAGGTTACAATATGCTTTTTATTCATTAATCATCAAACAAAGTCCTAACAACAGCATAATATTTTTCCTTCCAGATGACTTCAGAATTTTCTGTGGGGACTTGGGAAATGAAGTGAATGACGACGTTCTTGCCCGAGCGTTCAACAAATATCCGTCCTTCCTGAAGGCCAAGGTCATCAGGGACAAAAGGACGAATAAGACCAAAGGCTACGGGTTCGTCAGCTTTAAGGACCCAAACGACTTCGTAAAAGCCATGAGGGAAATGAACGGTGAGTTGTACAAACAGGAAAACGACACCAACAGCTCTGAAATCTGTACTATAAGAAAAGTTATTAGCAAAGGCCTAGAAAAAAATGTTTTGTTTCCTGTTTCCCTACCCTGCTGAACCTAGAGCTTGCTTCCTATTGAAGTAAAAACACTGCTTGTCCTATCTAATGAAGAATAGATGTATTCATTATGCCCAAAATTAAAGTTTGACATTGGTTGAAAGACAATTGTCCTATGTATTTTAGTTTACTTTGTTTAACTCTATTGTTATCTGTATTACTAGAGTTTTGGCCAGCCTAAAAAAATTACAAGAAAAAAAATGTAATCCCTACCTACCGACCCTAATTTTTTCTGGACTAAAACAGGAAACACAACATTTTTTTCCTAGGCCTTATAAGTGTAGTTATTGGCTAACATAGTATCCAATGTAAGCAAAAGTGTCTCTAGCAGACCACAATGTGGGGGGAAATTCACTTATACATCACTTCAAGTGAAAAAGAGGATATGACTACTGACACAACTCAAGCATGTTAAAGAACCAACACTTATCGTGATGAGTAGGGGTCCATCCCTGTTTTTTTGTTGTTGTATTGCATACCCGGTGAATCATCTCATGGCGTAAACACACCAGGTTTGTACAGAACAGTACAAGCAGAATATCAGAGCAGATTTTTTTGATCCACTGACACTGGGAAGAACCCCTAAACTTTTTGTCTGGTGGGTTCTTTAACACGAGGTGTGGCTCTCCTCAAACTTGGGACCTCTGGCTTTATATCCCATCCTAAAAGATGTCTCTAGCCCGAGCTCGTTTTCACCGGAGTGTAGTAGGGAAATAGTTGTCTTTCCTAAATGCACAACACTGAAGCCTTTAGACTATCTTTGGTAAGCTTTGCTGATATTTCTGAAATACCATTTTCATTTTGAGTTCCTGACTAACATGTTTTTTTTCCCCCCTTTTCAGGAAAATATGTAGGTAACAGACCCATCAAGCTGAGGAAAAGCACATGGAAAGACAGATCAATAGACATTGTACGGAAGAAACAAAAGGAAAGAAACAAGCTTGGATACAAGATGTAGCTAGTGTCTAGATCCATTGTGTTTGTTACTGTGTCAGCCATCTTGTTTTTGACCCTTTGGGGAAGGTCAAAAAATAGTATACTTTCTGGCAAATCAAAACTTCGTTATTATCGATTTCTGTTAGTGCATCAACAGTGTTATCATGTCCATATATTATGATTGCCCTCAAATGAAGACTACATTTGTGTCTAATCTCTCTAATGTATTCTGAATGTCCTGAAGTTTACAATAAGATATGAACGTTCTGTTGTTGTTTTCTGAATCTCTGAATAAAAGTAATAAAACCTAACAAGCTGCATAAAAGTGTTATTGTTCTGAAAGAAGCTCTTTGTATATTGGAGGGGAGGTTGAAAAATTAAGCTGTAACATTACTAAAGATGCAATGTAGACATGCAAAATTAGATATTTTTAGTAAAATCAGGTATATATATGGCTTTTGCAATTGCCTATCACTACACTTACTGCCATTGTTTCAGCCACAAAATTAAAGATACAGTGAACCTTTTACGTTGACACTATCTGTAAGAGCTGTGAACTTACTATAAGGGAATTTACAGCCCATGTATGTGGTTGGGTATAAAGGAATGATACCTGTTATATCTTATCTATTTCTTTTGCCAAGTCACATTTTTCAGGGATGAAGGTAGAGTTAATTCTATATTTTTGCCCCTTTCTATGACCAAAAAAACAATCTAGCAAAGTAGCTCACTCGAACCAAAGGGAGGGTTTCATTTATATATATTTTATGGGCCAAAAGATGGATATTTTTTTCCAGATATTCATGTTGGCACATGCAGCAAATGTAACGGGATATTCAGAATTCTGGTAATGGCTATGGTATTGTTGTACGAAGCAGTTTCATTGTACATACCTTTTTGTTGAAGGTGCTATGGTTTTCAGCATTAAAAGATACAATGTCTGAACTATGAACTACTGAATGTCTTGATGTAATTTTTGTGATGGTGGTCAGGGACAGGGTTGTGTGTATGGATGGTGTTCAGTACCAGGGACAGGGTTGTATGTGTGTGGATGGTGTTCAGCAACAGGGGCAGGGTTGTATGTGACAAACAACTGCGTGGATGGTGTTCAGCACCAGGGACAGGTTTGTATGTGTGTGGATGGTGTTCAGCACCAGGGACAGGTTTGTATGTGTGTGGATGGTGTTCAGCACCAGGGACAGGTTTGTATGTGTGTGGATGGTGTTTAACACCAGGGACAGGTTTGCATGTGTGGGGATGTTGTTCAGCACCAGGGACAAGTCAAGTTTGTATGTGTGTGGATGGTGTTCAGCAACAGGGACAGGTTGTGTGTGTGAATGGTGTTCAGCACCAGAGACAGGTTTGTATGTGTATGGATGTTGTTCAGCACCAGAGACAGGTTTCTATGTGTGTGGATGGTGTTCAGCAACAAGGATAGGCACATTTGTATTCTAGCATTCAAGGCCACAGTACATATATATCAACGACGACAACTTTAAAATAGATACAAAGTAGTAAACTAACTGATACAAGGAACCAACAACAGTACTTTTATTCCTTTTTTTTCACATTAAATACTGGTAATAAGTCCTCATGCTCTCTCAACAAACATCTTTGCAACTGAACAATATATATATATTTTCAAATCATAAAACTTTCAGTTAAAATTAGAATAAACAATGGACTACAAATGTTCAAGGTGATCTAGACCCCAGGTTTTGCCGTTTCATGTACTAGTGGTCACCTTATATTTCAGTGGGTAAAAAGTTTGCAACAAATTTGTGAACAAAAATACTGGCACTATTGTAATGACAAAGATGGGTGTGGTTGAAACTGAGAAGGGTTAGGTAACTGTTATGTTTCACAAATTGACCATGTGGTTTTCGACCTACATATGCAAAACAGAGACCTCTACTGGCCCTTAACCATACTGCAGTCCAGGATTTTTTTCAACCTGCTTTCATCAACATTCATAACAAGTCTTGTCATTTTCCACTGCAATAGGAAACTTAAGAGTCCTATAAACGACTTCCTTGTAGAGGTAGCCATTCAGAAATACTTCTGTTACAAAACAACAAAACATTTGCCCATCTTGTCTATAGATACATGTAGGTTGTCTAATCTCAAACAGCACTTGTAAACTCACTGTTGAAGGACAGTCATGTTTCACCACCTTTTTTTAAGAAGTTCCATGCAATTTACATATCGTGAAAAACGAAGTTTCATCCATCTTTTTCAGTTGGAGGTGTCGCTTTCTGGGCGACAACATTGTCTATTTTTTCAGTACCAAAATCATTCAGTGGTACCATTGAGTTGGTCAAGAATATGGCTTTTTTAACACGGAAGTTTTAATTTTTTCGGTCAAACTTTTTTGAAGCGTATCACGCGGGAGGGTATAGAGATTCGGCTGCGGTCCCAGTCGACCGTTCGGAGGGTCTTCCTGGTGGGGCTTCCGCACGTGTGATGGCAGATGTCCAGGCTGTGCCATAAACAGATCAGCACCCCCACGATCAGGCAGCTGATGATGACTGCAGTGTATACCGTTGCTGAGGAGGTCTGGGGGTTGGCCAGCGACTAAGAGAAAAGCACGGGAATTGAGTGGTGTATTAGCCAGAAATATCTAAAGTAAAATCGCATGTTCTGTTTAATTGTAGTTGATCAATCTTGCAAATAAGGTTTTACACAACATTTCAAGTGTCCACTGATCACTCCATGTTGAATGTGACTCGCATATGAAAAATATGTAACTGCGAAACACACAGAGACCAAAAGAATACCTATGTGTGAATTACTCTTTCATTGAGTCCAGTAAATCATTGTCTGTTCGTTGTCATACAAGCTGGATACTAGTAATTGCTAATTCTGCCAACACTGATCTCTACTTCCTGCCATGATTTTCACTTCTCTGTCATTCTACAATGAGACCATTTTGCCTTTCACTATCAATGTGGTTTAGACATGCCTAGCAATTAAAAATCACTGCAGAAACACAGACAGTTGCATTGACAGAAAACAATACCTCTGTGCAATGAGGATCTTTGCACAGCTTGTTTGAGACTTTTTTTTGTGTCTACTTACCTGTAGGTGGGCCCTGGCAGGTAGGAAGGAAGGATTTAAGTCCAGGGCATGTCTGAAGTGGATACTGGCCTCGTGGTAGTTCCCGTATGCTTTTAGTATTTCACCTGCAAAGGGGAGATGGATTGTAGACTGAATAATAATGCATTTTTACCATTTTTACATGAAATTATATTGTATTAAATTGGACAACTATGCCAATTCCAACTACACCTATACGTCCCTGAGAGAACCAGTAACTAGAAATAATGATGCAGGAATTTATGAATGCATCAGCCTGGAAGAGAGCTTTCACAGTGCACTGTTACAATCCAAAGTCCACTCCACTGATTTTATTTCAGGTCCATTTTTTTCCGGACCAGTCTAACAAGAAAAAACGGTTTTGTCCCAGCCCCTAGGTAAGACTATGAAACAGATAACATGATGTGAATGAAATGCTGACCCAGTGTAAAATGATGCAGCCAACAGTTCTGTCCCGGAGGCTGTAGTTCCAGCGACCGTCTGGTCAGGTGGATGGCGTCGTCCAGATACTGGAGGTTAAACAACACTCGCGCCAGGTTCAGCAGGATGTCCGGGTTGCTAGGCGACAGAGACAACGCCTTCCGGAAGCATTCTATGGCTGAGAAGGTGTTCCCGCGTATTCGGAAGAAGTTCCCTATCTGGTTGTACACGGCTATCGACTTGGGATTCTGAAAAAGATGGATGACTAGATGATTGTCTAACTTTGTAGTTGTACAGCATACAAAAATTAATATGGTGTAGTCATTGTAGAAGCACACTTACTATTACATAGATATGATATTTCCCATGGAAAAGTTATTTTAAGACATGCAGCACAAATTGTTGGAAAACCTTGATTTTGCAAATCTCTGGTTTTCACTGTACAGGGTTGGAGTTAAAGCTCCATGAATATTTACAGCTTTCCTTTGTTTATTATCTTGTCTTATTGATTATGCAAATAAGGCTGTAACTAGCATAATCAATTCTAAATGATAGACTGAGCCTTCTCTGTCATACTAAAATTACATACATGTAGTGTTCAAGTATTACTGGTAGTCCTTTGAATTTTAATTATGCAAATTACTGTCACATTACATCTATTGCATGGCAATATGCATCTTAAATTGTCACAAGTATGAAATTCCCACCATTTACCACAAAGGAATTATGGCACTTATGCATTAATCGAGCACATTAATTCCTTACTTGGTATCTGTTAGTGTACAATCTACCATAAATTAGATATGGTGCATATATGAATGTCCTACTATATAAAGAACTTCAAGTTAAGGAAAATGAATATCGCACCTCATCAAGGGTCATCCTCAGATTTTGTTCTAGAGCGTTCATGTCAATCTCGTCCCCTTCTGTTTTCTTGAAGATCATGGCGACCTCGGGTTCTGGGTGGGACTTGTGCTTGTGTCGTTGTGCGATGCCGTCCAGGTGGTCGTACTGCGTTTCGTTTACTGCATCACCACAGGTCAGGATCGTCGTTTCTGATTCAAGTTTTAACAATCTACGGACACAATATCACAGTTAGTGGTTTATACTGATTTATTTATCTTTATTTGATGGCTAAGACACCATTCGTGTACACAAGGCCTAGGAATAGAAAAAGAATGTTGTCTTTCCTGTTTCTCTACCTACTCCAGAAAAACCTGCCGACCCTAGAATTTTTTTTGGTGGACAGTGGAGTCACATAGCTTCCAGTTTAAATCTTCATTCAGTCGGATTCCAATTGAAGTAAAAACACTGCTTGTCCTATCTAATGAAGGATAAATGAATCTATTATGCACAACATTCAAGTTTAACATTGTAATAAACTAAGTTTCCTTATATATTTCAGTTTACTTTGCTCAACTGTATTTATTATAGTTTTCAATATGCCACACTACAGTTGTAGCCAGCATTAGAAATAAGAAAAAAAGAAGATTATCCTTACCTAACAACCCTAACTTTTACAAGACTGAAACAGGAAACGCAACAATTTTTTCCCAGGCCCTATACATAGGTTCTTGTGGATAAGGTTGTTGATTAAGGACCTTTAGGTTATGGGTTCGAATCCCAGCAGGCTCCAAATAATGTTGTTCACTAAAAAAAAGTAAGGCTCCTTGCCTTGTGTACTGAATCTTATTTCCTCATACACATTTTCTTCATATTCGCAGTCTTAGTGAAGAAGGCTTATGTACACGAGGTGTTGTTTCTCCATAACAGGTGCAGAAACGTAAACAACAACTGACAGCTGATACCCTCGAACCCTGATACCGTTATCTGGGCTCGACAAAA
Source organism: Branchiostoma floridae (assembly GCF_000003815.2). Taxonomy (NCBI): domain Eukaryota; kingdom Metazoa; phylum Chordata; class Leptocardii; order Amphioxiformes; family Branchiostomatidae; genus Branchiostoma; species Branchiostoma floridae. Next base: position 6,155,956 of record NC_049992.1, on the reverse strand, counting down.
ACGGACAAACCTCACCTTTCTTGTCCACTAATTCTGCCAGATCCGAACTTTCCACATGTGCTACAGGCTCCGTCTATCGCTCCCGGGTTCGAATCCTCCCAGGGACTTTGAGTATTTCTTGTTAAGATGCCAAGAAGCGGGTCTGTGGTTTCGCCCTCCCCTACTAAGAGATCGGAGACGTCTTCTGTCCCTGCCGGCCTGACCAGCCCCCGTTCTTGGTCCAACCTCCAGTGGGTCGCCGAGCGCGAGTCCGTTACAACGCTCGCTGAAACTATATACAGCGCCATGTACGATATACTAGGAAGGTCTCCCGCCATGGTCACTTCCTTAAACCATCGAATAAACAACGAAAATCCCGGGAAATCTTCCGAATACTAAATATTTGCCCCCACAAATGTCAAAGGACGACCTCCTCCGACCACCGCAAGGTATGATGGTCATGACATCATGGTTAGGCTTCAACTTTCAACTTTGAACCTTTTTACTTTAAAATCGATGTCACTAACTTTACAAATTATATAACGTGTGCGAAATTAAATTAATGGAAGTAGATGAAATTTAAATAAAGGTATTGATGAAGTTATTGAAAATAATGACTGTTTTTCTTGGTAACTTATCAACTTATTAATGATAACCTTTGAACCTTAGCCACGTTGCACGCTGTGATGCGGCTCCAGCTGGTTGTATATCGACGCTTTGAAAAAGTAGTCCAAACATGTTGTCCATTTTCAAACACATTTAATGACAATATACAGTAAAATATACAATTTTACGAGATTTGAAATATTTTTTAAAACTTTATAAGATATTTCTATTAATGTATTTTGCATCAAAAAGGAATAATACTTGCTGTATCATTCCGCTGTGAACAGTCTCGTTCTTCTCTCTCCAACATGGCTTCCCGTGTGCTGATTGTTCTGTTGGCGGCTCTTGTCGGCGTCCATGCAGGCGGGCGGACACTCGTTCTGCTGGACAACCTGGCCATCAAGGAGTCCCACTCCGTTTTCTTTAAGTCTCTGGCAGGTAAGAAGTCTTGAAGATGGTGTGACTTGTTCCCAGGAGGCGTGTACATTCTGGTGCTCCTCGTGTGGGGAGGGGCACCACGTACTAGTAATAGTAGTATGCACAAATTTTGGTGTAGCCTGAAGTAGGACTTTGTCCAGGTTCGTTTCAAACCTGCATGCTCCTTGGCTCCAGGACCAACATGCCCCAAACAATTTTCTGGGTCTTTTTCCCTTGGAAGCATTTTGGCCTTGCACTAGAGCCGAGGAGCTTGTCAGTAGTCGCTGTAAGTGTAAGACTTCGGTCCCATCCAAAATTTTTCAGAACCGGGGCCCGGCCGGGATGTTTGCGGAAACGAAGAAAATACTGTAAATGAATTCAAGTTCGCGGGGATTTAATTTCGCTGTAGCGGGAAAATGGACTTTTCGCGGTGGTTTTAATTTCGCGGTAGCACCATGCACTGCAGTCTCTAAACTGTTATGGAAAAATGTTCGCAGTGGTTTTAAATTCACGGTTAAGCGACCCCCGCAAAAACCGCGAACATTAATCCACCGCGAACATTTCTGCATTTACAGTATTATAAATGCACAAATTATGCTAATGACTAATTTTGCTTATGTTCTGTATGTTTAGTTGCCTTGTTATATCATATTTTTCGTTTCTGAAAGCTACATGTACGTGGCCGGGCCCCAGGTTGGCAACTGAGACCTAAGCCTAAGGCTTCCAGGTTAAAGATATATTATTATAGACAATGCAGATTTTACAATTTTTGCACAACCAAGGTTGCCAGCATGATCTTTCTTTTGTTTTGAGGCTACCAACTTCAACTTGCTGCAGACTTTTGTAGCCTATATACTCATTTTTAACTTGAGTGAAGTGAGAAAAGTTGTGTAAAGTGCCTTTCCCAAGGGCACAAGATCGGTGACATGGCGGGGTTTGAACTCCGGACCTTCTGGGCCTGAGTCAAACGTACTGCCAAATATTATATTGCAGGGAGGTTCACACTCGTGGCTGTATAATTTTTGAAATTCCTCATTGTTTCAGACCGAGGCTTCGACCTGACCTTCAAGACTGCTGACGACTCAAGCCTTGCTCTCATCAAGTACGGAGAGTTCCTCTTCGAACACCTCATCATCTTCGCTCCATCAGTGGAAGGTTCGATTTTTTTCATGTTCCTTAAATGCTTACATATCACTGAGGTTTTCTGTGGTGTTTAACTTTAATTTACGGTGCATCGTACTGTACAGTACGTGTAGTACAGGAAATGCATATTCATGACTGGGACTCAGGGAGGTCATTCCAAGAACTGCGAAAATAAACATTTCAAGATTTCTAGTTTGCAAATGTCTTTATCACAGTCAACATGTGTGTATGTGTTTTTTTCCCCAGAATTTGGAGGTAACTTGGACACCAGTGCTCTGACAGAGTTCATCGATGGAGGTGGAAACATCCTGGTAGCCGCAAGCTCTGAGATTGGTAAGTATTTCTTCTTATCTCAAGCAGTTTTTGTTGTTGTTGGCATCCGTCTGTCTCGGAAGACAATGGTAGGCAGACAGTTATTACTCGCCATCTGCCTAGCCTGTACCTGACTTTTTAAGGTGAAGGAGGGATTTGCACGTCCTTACTCAAGCCGTTTACTTACCTGAAAAATAGATACATGTAAGACCGCATCAATTTGATTTCTTGGACCTAAAAAAAGTAATGCTAGTAGATTGGAATATTAACATGGAAACAAAGTCTGAGAGGAAGTCCAGGGCTTCAAATACAATTATGGGTAGACATGCACTGGTGCAAGTTAAGCCAAAAGTTACTTGCACCAAGAGGAAATTACTCGCATAACCTTAAGTAGTGGACTATCAACCCTGTATCTGCTCTTCTAAAGATTTTCAAATGTACATGAGTAAAAGGATATACATGTTTGGATATTTCTTTTCTCATTTGATTGTTGGCTTTAAATTGTACAAACTATTTCGTCAGGTAAATTTAGGCTTAATTAAAGACGATTTAATGTCTACAACATATAAGACAAAGATTTCTTCCGGACGCTTCCAGTGACATCCATCACTATTCTTTAGCGTCACTGAAGATGCACGCAAACCATACTAAGGTAATGGCTAACACAGAAAAAGATATGTGAGATATATATTTGCTCATGTATTTCAGGTGAGCCAATCCGTGAGCTGGCCAGTGAGTGTGGCGTGGAGTTTGATGAGGAGAAGACGGCAGTGATCGATCACCTGAACTATGACCTGGCTGACGAGGGACAGGTAAACATAGACACACACCTGTACTACATGTACCTTAACATCTGTCTGTGTTTTTGTATTGCCTCCTAGTGTAACAAACAAGTGTTGCAGACATGCAGTGGTCACTTGTTGAGGGACTGCACAACAGTTAAAGCTGATTCTAGATGATCCCCGTGTATTACGTCAAAATCAAGGAAAGCAATACCAAGAAATTTGACCGCACCGTAGAATGTGAATAAGACAGATTCCCCTACAAATTATTTAAACAAAATCAGGCAGCCTTTGCCTTACAGAAATGAGTATATAGGCCCTCCTTTTTATACTATAGATAATGGCAATGATCTGTATTACATCTTCCATCCCAAAAGGGCAAAATGAAGTGCATTGACTTCACCCACTTGCCAAAACAAACATGTACAATCCATCTTAATTTCAAAATTAAGTCTCCGCAAAAATTTGTGAATTTACGTTGATATTGAAACTGATGTTCAACTTGCAACTGTCTATTCATTTTCTTTTATGCACCACTAGGCTGTTCAGTAGTACATGTGCATCATGTTCTTATGTTACTTGTTGTTGCCAGCACACCCTGATTGTTGCCGACCCAGAAAACCTGATTGACGTTAAGAACATCGTGGGAACCAAACGGGACACACCCATTCTCTTCAGGGGGGTCGGGTAAGTGATATCTTTCTGTTACCAAGTATAACATAACTGTTCCTAGACCCTCCAGTTCTTAGAATTCATGTAACAATAAGATGTCAAACCAAAGGTCCCCAGTGCTGTCCAGTTTTAGTAAAGGCACAAAATGGTAGAAAGTGTTGGCTTGAGCTTTATTGAATTAATCTACCCAATATGCTGTAATTTTTGTGATGTCCATTTCATTGCTAGAGAAAGTCTTCCCAGAAATCCAGTGTAAGGGGTAGGTTGTCACGGGAACATAATTAAATCTATGTTTATCAGTAAATGCTTTTGTACCAGTAACTCTTGAGTGTTTGGAGTTAAAACCTCTGTCTCCATAAAATACGTTAGTACGGTCTACAGCATTGACAAACAGCCTTGAGTATACCCATGTGGCTTCTTGTATATTCCAGCATGGTAGCAGACACAGACAACCCTCTTGTGCTGGATGTCCTGACTGGATCCTCCACTTCCTACTCCTTCTACCCTGATGAGAAAGTGTCTGAGGTATGTTTTCTTTCTGTTTGTTTGTTTTGTATACCTGGTAAACAGCCTCAAGTCATAACACACCAGTTTTGTATGTACTGTGTAAAAGCTGTGTAAGTCCAAATGTAAGGTTTGATCCACTCACACCAGAAAGGACCCCTACCCTTTTCAATAAATGCGGTGGGTTCTTAAATGTGCAAGAGACGTTTCTCTCCTCAAAAACAGGACCTTCAGCAATATACGTTTGTATAGTTTCATCAGGAAGGTAAATCAGTTGACCATAGTCTTCTTCGGTACACAACCCTCTTTTATTCTACTGCAGACATTACAACAACTTGTCTGTCATCTTCATCAGTACATGATAAAAGGTTTCTGAAAAGAAGACTAATCTAATGTAGTAATAAGGCCTCTTGCTTTCAATCGCATTAAAGTGCTGTCCCTAAAGTCAAAATTAGCTGAAGCTATGTACTCATTTTTACCTGCGTCAAGTGAGGAAATAGGTGTGATGTGCCTTTCCCAAGGGTGTTGGGCTTAGAATCATCTACATGCCTCAGGTTTGATACTTGCCCTGCCCCCAGGATTGTGCCCTTGGGAAAGGCACCTCACATCACTGTCCCTGACGGTAGAGTGACGCCCACTGAGACTCTCATGGCTAATCTGTCAAAAGTGTACCCAAAACACACGTATTTGGTGAGCCAATGTCCACATGTACGCGCATGTGGCAACATTTGCCACTAAAAACCATAATTTTTTTTTCAGTACCCACATGCTGTAGGGAAGAACGCCCGTGTCGTGTTCACTGGGTCTCTGGAGCTCTAGTTAACAGTGTTTGTTTCCAACCTTCCAGTACCCACATGCTGTAGGGAAGAACACCCTTCTGGTGGCTGCGCTCCAGGCTAGGAACAACGCCCGAGCGGTGTTCACTGGGTCTCTGGAGCTCTAGTTAACAGTGTTTGTTTCCAACCTTCCAGTACCCACATGCTGTAGGGAAGAACACCCTTCTGGTGGCTGCACTCCAGGCTAGGAACAACGCCCGTGTGGTGTTCACTGGTTCTCTGGAGCTCTTCAGTGATGAGTTCTTTACTGCCTCTGTACAGAAGGCACTGGCCGGGGCACAGAAGTAAGGATCTTTTTTCAAACATTTGATATCATAGTAGTGAAACATTCGGCATCATTTTATATTCCCTACTTTTGTCTTGACCTCTTTGCAATCTCATCTCATGTGCTCTGTAAAGTTTGTATTGCAGACTTATCATAATGTTGTTTTATGTTGGGGTTTGCCCTAGCCTAGCTATCATCCGGATAGTAGATCTCTCCGACTTTTAATATACATATATACAGTCGCATCTGTGCTATTCTGTCTGGGAACCTTGACATCTCTAACGCCTGGAATCATCCAAATTTTTGACGAGGGCACTGATTACTAGTAGTCCCTACACATGAGCAAATTAAGGAATTGGTTCAAACAATCATTCAAATAGGCATTCTAACACCCGAAACACCCTCTGCCTACTTTGGAGTAAACTACAACCCAGATGATGCCAAGGTTCGGCTCCCAAAAATCTTTTTAAAACACCAACAGGTGAAATGCATCTCGTTACACTGATAGATGAAATGAATTGTTTGTTGTTATTTTCTCAGGCATGACAAGCCGGCAGGGCTCTAGCCAGCGTCTGTTTTTCCGTCAATTGACGGAAATTTGCTGCGTGTGACGGAAAAATTTTAAAACCAATCCGTCAACTTTGACGGACAAAAATCTGATAAAAGCTCCTTGGTGGAAGCTACAGGCTGCTTGGGGGCGTCGTCCACGGCTGTAAAAGCCACACACTGTTTGTTTTGCTATTGTTATGATTGTTGACAATGTGTGTTGGTGCCCTTTCGCATACGATAATCTCATTAAAACCCGTTTTTCAAGGTCTCAGTTCAGTCTCGCTAACTTCTGGAAAAGTGTTTTCGCGACAATGGGAATTGGCTGACAAAAAAAATGTCGAGCTGACTAGAGCCCTGCAAGCCGGGTAACGATATGCACCTCCTTGTGAAGTTGATGAATAAATTGAACGGTTTGTTGTTCTTTCCTCAGGCACGACAAGTCCGGTAACGAGGCATTCGCCCTGGCGCTGTCTCGCTGGGTGTTTAAGGAGGAGGGTGTGCTGCGTGGGGGGGTGGTCAGCCATCACCGCAAGGGGGAACAAGAACCCCCCACAGCTTACACCGTCATGGAGGAAGTGGTACGGTCCATACATGTTTTTTTCTCTGTTATATACTATTATAAACTATGAGAGCTGTTAAAAGGAAGGCACCACAACGTATATATCCTGATGTCTATATACATGTATGTCTTAATCATACATGTAGTTTCTTGAGATCATGGATCAAAATTTCATGTGACAAAGACACATAATATCCTGAGGTCAAGATACCGGTAAGCTAAGTACATTTTGTACATGTACATAGTCTCTTGAAAATCTTTGATCAGAATTCTATATGACAAAGGCACAGTTGAAACTTTTTATGGCAAATTTAGGGCTGCGAATTCAGGTCAGGTTAGCCATATTATAGCTCCTGAGTCTTTTCTGTCCTCCCCATGATTACACAGAAGAGACTGCTATAGTACGGCTGGATACCAGGCTAGAAAGGAACAGCTGTATATTTGTATTTGTTTATTTGCAAATTCATACCCGTAGGCTAATTGCAAGGGTACAGATAGTAACAAAGTAACAGGTATCTATTCTATACAGCTGTCTTATGATTCTACATACTTGACTGCGAGGTTTGACTTCTTCTTTGGAGGCAGTGGCTGATGAAAAGTCCCACATTTTTAATGATTAGTGGGTTCTGTGATTTTATATAAACCAAACAAGTTTATGATAATTGTTTATGATGATTGTTGATGGTTTTAGTTTATGATGATTGTTGATGGTTTTAATTTATGATGATTGTTTATGATGATTGTTGATGGTTTTCGTTTATGATAATTGTTTATGATGATGATGGTCTTAGTTTATGATGATTGTTTATGATGATTGTTGATTGTTTTAGTTTATGATGATTGTTTATGATGATTGTTGATGGTTTTAGTTTATGATGATTGTTTATGATGATTGTTGATGGTTTTAGTTTATGATGATTGTTTATGATGATTGTTGATGGTTTTAGTTTATGATGATTGTTTATGATGATTGTTGATGGTTTTAGTTTCTGATAATTGTTTATGATGATTGTTAATAATGATTGTCCCATCTCCACCCACAGGTGTACAGTATTGTGATTGAGCAGCTGGTGAACGGGAAGTGGGTCCCGTTTGATGCCACCGATGTCCAGCTGGAGTTTGTGCGGATCGACCCGTTCGTGCGCACCACCATGCAACGCAAAGGTCGGGGTTCGTCGCTTATTGTACATGGCGATATATTCGGAGTGGCACTCCCCTATATTTTACAGTGACCTCTCTTCTGCAACTCTTCACATTTTGTTCAAGATGTTTATTGGTCATGTATGAATGGAGATAATAGAATATTCTTCCATCAAAAAATGGAAGGTACTTATTTATGCCTTTCATAGAGTGACTGATTGAGGAATATTCTATTATTAGGAAACTTCTGTTTTAATAACCATCCAGCACCCAACTACTCCTTCACTAAACTAAAATGGCCAGTGAAATACCAGTGAAATTTTTAAGTGTAGAAACTTGACACTTAAAAGTTTCACAAACTTTTGAATGAATTAAAGAGCCATGGGTAAACAATAATGAATACCTGTAGTGTGCTTAGTCCAGTGGTTAGCGGCCCTGTCTCTGGAACTAGAAGCCGTGAGTTTGATCCCGGCTGTGTTGCTCACCCGACACACACACTACCGGAAAGGGTTGCAATCCTTAAGACGGTACGTTAAGCCACTGTTCATAGTGCCTGTCGAAAAGAGACGGGAACTTTCCTGGTACAACAAACCTGTAAACACTGTACATAGCATCTATCTTCTCTGTCACAACCATTTTTGTATCCTTACCTGTCTATTCCCTGTGTGTTTCAGGAGGGAAGTTTGTGGCTGAGTTCAAGTTACCCGACGTGTACGGAGTGTTCCAGTACCGTGTGGACTACAACAGGCTAGGCTACACTCACCTCTTCTCTACTACTCAGGTACGCTGAGATGTATTGGTCAAAACTAGGGCTTGGTACAAAACCTTTTTTTCTTGTTCGACTGGTTTGGAAAAAAGTTCAAGACCCTTGATTCCATTTTTACTCATTCCCGAATTTTTGTTGTTCCCTCAGGTGTCTGTGCGCCCGTTCACCCACACCCAGTACGAGCGGTTCATCGCGGCGGCCTACCCGTACTACGCCAGTGCCTTCTCCATGATGTTCGGACTCTTCGTCTTCAGCCTGGTGTTTTTACACCACCGCGAAGACACCAAGGAAAAGGCAGAATAACACTAAACGGGGTCCTCGTCTATTTGTTTCTGTTTACAAAGCACCCTTTTTGTATTGTTCTAGCTTCTGATCATCTTCATTTGTAGATTGTTTTTTTTTTATCTTCATGATAAGCAGGTCATGATTTTAACTGCTCATGCTCAATGGGATGCATTGTTGGGTAATATGTGAAAGGTGGAGGCCCCTAAGCTGTAAACGGTTTATGTTTTGACTATGCTCAATGCCTGTCCAGACAGGGCCCCTAACATTGACATATTGCACACAATACAATACATTGCACATGTTATTGTGAGCAAAGAGTACTTGCAAACTTTGTTGTACTTATGAACAAGCGTTCAACTTTGACCCATGAATGAGCTTGAATAAGAAAGAAGTCAGAGCTAAAGATGCAAGAACTGAAGACAACATTTTATACACGAACACACATAAACATGTACCTACAAAATAGCATGCAGAGAGTACAGATTTCTGTGTAGTGTCTTTGTGATAAGTACAACAATGTGAAACTGTTCCCCATCTGTTGCCCTATGGAATTGCTTGAAACATGTAACAACAACTGCAGTCTACATGAGGATGACCATAAAGCTAAGAAAAGCTGTTCCCTTGGAGAATGCTGCAATAAAATAACAAAACACACGCATATGTCTCTGTTTTTAATCCATTTTTATGTGAAAATGTGTGTGCGAATGTGTGTGTGTGTGTGTGAGAGAGTCAGAGAGAGTGTGTGCGTGTCTGTGTGTGTGCATGCTTAAAGGTTGTGTGCTGTGCACTCCATTTGAACAGAGACTCAGAACCACACCAGCTATAATGGTTATTAACAGAGAGCCACATAACTTTAGTTGACACCACGAAAGGTTAAATTCAGCAATGACAGTCTAGTGGGGACACCTGGCGGGCAGTGAAATAATTGCACTAAGACTGCGATATTGGCCTGATATCTCCACTGCACAAGGGTGTTGTACTTGTAGGATGTTGAGCTTCCTCTTACGAAGAGGCCTACAAATCTATGTGCGGAAAGCATGCAACTTGGCGAGGCGTGAATCTAGGGCAAATTCAGCAATGACAGTCTAGTGGGGACACCTGGCGGATAGTGAAATAATTGCACCAAGACTGCTACATTGGCCTGATTTCTCTTCTGCACACGGGTGTGTTGTACTTGTAGGATGCTGAGCTTCTTCTTACTAAGAGGCCCTTCATTCCCATGTTAGCAAACATGCCAGTTGGCGAGGCATTAATCTATGGTATGAAAGGGAGTTTGCAGGGGAAGACAGTAATAAAATGATAATTTTCTGCATTTCAAAAAGATTGGTAACGATTGGTCTGTTTGGCGCAAACAGCCGCGGTCTATTATTATAATTAAAATACTCGCTTAAGGACATGTCGTATTTAGACATGTTACTATCCTTAACTGTGTTCAATTCTTCAACGCCTGCTTAATTTCTAGGCTAACATTGATGCTATTTTTTCACCCAAGAGTCTGAAAAGGCATAATTGGGTGCTATCAGAATTTAAGAGGATGGGAGCACTAAAGTATAGCGAATGAAAAACAGTTGTGCCATATATCCTTGTTTTTTTGTTTGCCTTTGGACAGACAAAGACAATGTGGCACTGCACTCAAGTTAGTAACTTATATCAACAGTGCCACATGCACAGTACAGACAGAAGGTGGATGTAGTGTTTTCTTTTTTTTTATCTCCCCGGCCGAAGTCAGGCACCCATTTTCACACCTGGGTGAAGTGAGGAAAGTCGTACAAAGTGCCTTTCCCAAGGGCACAACGTCGGGGCACGGCAGGTATCGAACTCGGGACCTTTGGATTCCGAGCCGCACGCTCTAACACTTAGGTCACACACGACGCCGCAAATTTCTTTGGAGGAAGCGCTCGAAAATTGGTACACGGGCGGATGCCATTCATATCTTAGGACTGATAAGAAAATAGGTCGAGTCGACCTTTTGATTATCAAGTTCCAATATCATAACGCAACAGCTGGAGAAAGTATTTAACTTGGACAATACCAGCACTTCCACCACGTTCTGATTTCAGCCATTGTAGTAAAGTTGTTGCACACACGAACGCTGTCGATATCAGTTCTACTGATCAACAGGATAAGTCCAGTCGCGACCAGTGAATATCAGCTTATCAAGTCCCCAATCACTAACGCGACAGATGGAGCAAGGATTTAACTTGGACATTATCGGCATTTCCACTGCGTTAGTTTCAGCTATTGTTGCAAGGAGTGGCTCAAGAGCCGATAAGCCAGGACGCCACAGCCTGTGCCAAGGCAAACCCACACGAAAGTAAACACCGATCAAAATGAAAGGATTCAAACCTTTGTCTGCGGGGAATCTTTTCAATTACGGATCTCCGATGGCGGGTACATATGTCGCGAGGGTGGAATATTAATTAAGTACACGTTGACTCACGTTGAGATTTTCAGAAACAGTACAGAAGTGACCGCCGCTACTTGTCTTTTAAGGAGTCGCATTTGGCTTTGAGGTAGGTTTATATTTCATTTTTTATATCTTAACTTTTGTTCATGAGTCATATTTTGCTGAGTGTCATGGAAGGAAATATTGCGTGCGGAAGTTTGCAGAGCCCCCGTTTTCGTGTTTGGGTAGAGATAGTTAGCGATGTTCGGTGTTCTCTCAATCAAATAATTAGTTATTTGAACTTTATAGAACTTGAGACACATGCATGTTACACCAAAGTGCGGTTATACCGGCTACTAGTATACAGATACAAATATAGAGAAAACTTTACGTCACTGTTACGCCGAAGTGCGGTTATACGGCTATACAGATACAAATACAGAAGCTGGTGTGTTACACCGAAGTGCGGTTATACCGGCTATACAGATACAGAAGCTGGTGCGTTACGCCGAAGGGCGGTTATACCGGCTATACAGATACAGAAGCTGATGTGTTACGCCGAAGGGCGGTTATACCGGCTATACAGATACAGAAGCTCATGTGTTACGCCAAAGGGCGGTTATACCGGCTATACAGATACAGAAGCTGATGTGTTACGCCAAAGTGCGGTTATACGGCTATACAGATGTACAAATACAATAGCCTGTGTGTTACACCGAAGCGTGATTAAATACAGGCTATATATACAAAACAGAGTAGAATACAATTTGAGCGCAACCTCATGATCGCCACACATGTATAACAACTAAATATGTTCTTTAATACTGCGAGGATCGCCGTCACTTTAACACGCACAAAACTGTAACTTCTATTGATTGTACAGGCCTTAGGCAACATTTCTTACTGATTGTTCACTATAGCTAACCTGTATTGGTTGCGGTTTCTTTTCCGTTATCCATCTTGTATTTATGTATATGTCAGATTGTTTTTATACTTAAGTTTTCGAGGAGAGGATATCTACTTTAAAAATAACTGTGCCTTTTCCCCGACCCTCAATGAATATTTGTGGCTAAAATATCAGATGAAATAAAATAGATTACCTCATACAGCTCAAAGCTATTAAAATAATGAATACAATTACACTGTATGTGCAGATTTATAACATAAACAAAATATAGTGGAAGGTATGGTATTATCAAAGCGTTGTGATTGTCCGTACTTTATATGATGATTTTGGTGTCATAAAGGTGAAATATGCCCAAAGATCTATGCATATTAATCGTTTCTTAACGTGTAAAAGGCGTTTGTTTTCTACCAGATACATCTGCAAACACCCGTCGCAATGCGAGATTTCACAACCATGACCGCGCAGGAGCGCCGCCTAGCGGTTTTACTGTTCGCTCTGGGTGCACTTGTCTGGACGGTCCACTCCGCAGCCGAGCTGTGTCAGCGTGACGTCATGTGTTTCTGTGACACCCGTCAGTCAGCCGTGCGCTGCTACGACAAGACTGTCAACTTTACAACCATGCTCTCGGTAAGAACAACTATTGTATTGTCCTTTGTCTATTTTACTTTCAAATGTCCCATTGGTGATGACGATATTAGCTCTGCTAGAGTACATCACCACTGTGTATTGTTCTCTGATATGTTCGTACCAATAAAAACTTCCATGAACTTATAGAAGTAATAAACGAATAAAACGGTTGTCAAATAAGAAGCAACTCTTTTGGTCATGTGCAAGGAGACTTTTCATTAACAATGATAGCTTTGTTGAAAATTTACTCTAACTTGATGACATCCGCACGCGCATAGGTTTTCGTCTGTTTCCAAAAACAAAGCTTGCGACTATATTGTAATCACACAAAGAAGTCGTAAAAAATATACTGATATACCGTAAATGGCAAATGTCGGACAATTGATAAAATTGAGCTAAGTCTTCAAAGTCAACAAGAAAGATGTAACAGAAGAAAGAAAATAAACATTGTTTGCTATACTGTGTTCTGTGTGTTCAGTCCTCAGAGAGGTTGAGTGAATGATTGAACATACAGAACATGAATGTATAAACGTTTAATACAGCAAACAATGAACTTAAGTGTTCTTTGAGATCTTTGCTTACTTTAAGACTTCGCAAAGGGATCATTACTTTTCGCTTCCGGATTCCCCATATCTCTTACACTATATATATGTATATATACATAGTGTAAGAGATGTATGTTGCTTCTTCTACAGCGTCCTTATATGAATTACAGTTAGGAAATGGATGAAAATTCATGTGCCATCAGATGACATCCATAAAATATGATTCATTCGTTCCTTTCTTCGTTCATTCATTCATTCATTCATCCATCCACAAATCCATCCATTCATTCATTAATCCATACATCCATCCATCCACCAATTCATTAATTCACTCTCATCCATCCATCCATCCATCGAATAATGACAGTCTATCCATCTGTCCATCCATTAATTGATTCTTTTATTCATTCATTCATTCATTCGTTTATCCATCCATCCATTCATTCATCATCCACTCATTTGATTACTCACTCATTCTCATTCATTCATTCACTCTCATTTATTCACTTACTCTCATTCGTTCATCCATTCATCCACGCATCCATCCACGAATCCATTCATTCATTCACTCTCATTCACTCACCTTAGCTCATTCATTTATCCACTCATTAATTCATTCACTCACTCTAATTCATTAATTTACTCATTCATTCCCCAGGTGGTGCCGAACGGTACGAACCACGTGTTCGTCACCTTCTCGAACATGACGAGGTTCAGCGGCGGGACAGGTAGCTACCCGCCCGGTCTGCTGTGGCTGGAGCTCCCGCTGAACAACATCACCGCCGTCACCCCCGGGGCCTTCCTCGGGCTGGGTAGGCTCATCAAGCTGAGGCTGTCCGCCAACAAACTCTCGTCTCTCTCACGTGGGATTTTCACGGGAATGCCGAGCTTGGAGAGGCTGGAGGTACGTTTGTTTGCAACAATGAGCTCTTGTCCATCTCCCGTGAGGTTTTCGCACGTGTGTGTGTGTAAATATATATGTGTGTCTGTACATGTGTGTGTTTATGCCGTGTATGTGTGTGCGTGCATGCGTGCGGCACGCTCTGCGTGTGTGTGTACTATATGTTCGAGCTCAAAATGACTAATAATAAATAATAAACATGCTAAACATGCAAAACACTGAAATATAACTTAATTATACAGAACTAGTCTGAAGTTGAGGGGAAAATGAAAATTGACCATTGGATGTAAAAAAAACAGTCAAGTATTTGTGCCACGTTGATTGCAAATGCTGTTAAATGGGTTGATTGATTGATTGAACAATTGATCACCAACGACCAATACTTCACCTTCTCCCCCAGGTGTGGGGTAACGTCATCACCATGGTGTCAGACGACACGTTTGACGACCTGAGGAACCTGACACACCTGGATTTCCAGATAAACAACCTGGTCTCCGTCCCCTGTGCCGCCTTCCGACCACTCTCCGAACTACAGGACCTGCGTCTTTCCCGCAACCCGCTCACACGCATCCCTCCCAAATGTTTCTCAAAACTCAAGTCGTTAGAAGTTTTGCATCTCAAGAATATGGAGCTGACATTCTTGGCCAAAGACACCTTCTTTGGGCTTGAAAGACTTGAGATGGTAGCTCTTGGGTGGAACAACATTCACTCTATAGATGACAAGGCGTTTAGTTGGCATCCGAACCTTCAGTCTATATCACTCAACTACAACAATCTCAGCTTCGTTCCCAAAACTGTTTGGGGAAATCTTTCTACCCTTGCGGACTTGGATTTGACCTTTAACCCTATTCGTACGCTGAGCTCGGATACCTTCGCTCCTTTAAAAACGATCGCTCGGCTCCGCCTCGCCAACGCCGAACTTTCCCGAATACACGACGATGCCTTCCGAGGGTTGGACGAGATCGTCGAGCTTCGGTTGGAGAATAACGAGCTACAGACGCTACCGGAGAGCCTGTGTGGTTTGATTTCTAACACGGTGATGCTCGCTGGAAACCCGTGGTCGTGCGATTGTCGTCTGCGGGGACTAAAAGCTTGCGACACCGGCGGCTTCGATGAGCGTATCGTTTGTGAGTCGCCGCAGTCGCTTGAAAACACGAAGCTTTCCGATGTGCCGGCAGGAGACTTGGTCTTGCAATGCCTGAGTCCTTCCATACAAACCTCAACAAGGCACATGATGGTAAGGGAGGGGGAAAGAGTTGAGCTTGTTTGTAATGCCACAGGATTTCCAGAACCAGAGTTGCAGTGGCTGCGGTTAACGAAAGGACAGGGACAGAAAGTGATGGAAGGGGGTTCTTTCACCCTCTCCGCCTTTAGTCGGAACGACTCGGGCGTCTACATCTGCACGGCGAGCAACTACGTTGGCAAGGACTTCGTGATTATCCACCTTTCTGTGTCACACTCAGGAGCGCCTCCTGCTGACTCCACGAGGAACGACATAGACAAGAGGATGACCACAGCAGATTCGTTCACAACGACCACCAGAGCCAACTCTTATACAGGGAACCCCAAAACTGGGAACATTGAAGAAAGCGACACGAAAATCACCGACACATCCCTACAGTTGACTCCTCGCTCAAGAGAGCTGACCCCCCGCGAAGAAAGTTTGACCCCAAAGACAGGACGTCCGGCCGACGCGTCATGTGGCGCTGATGACCCTGGGTATGTGATACTCCAGGCTGTGGTGACGACTGCAGTGACCAGCATTCTCGGGACCATGATACTGTGTGGCATCTCCTCTTGGCTTTTAAAGTGGTGCAGACGAAAACAGGTGTGTTCAAGATTTCTTAGATTAAAAGCAGCAACATATGTGTCCATCTGTGATCATTCCTGGCAGCTAGAGTTTAATATAATGTTGATGATCCACTTTCCTTCGGTGTATCCATACCATACATCCACCGAAGAAACCACCGAGTGAGCAAAGGGTGCAAAGGAAAATTTGTTCACCTTCGGAGAATCTTAACACAATTGCATCTTTGTTTGTTTGAACCTTTATCTTCATGAGAAGATCAAATGGGCTCTCAGGACGCTTTTCATTTTTCTTTTAACCAGTAAACGTGTATTTGATCTTCTGATTTCTTGATCAATTGTCCAAAATCCCTAAACATTTTGGTTTTGAAGGTCATTTGCAAAGGTTCAAGGTTATGGAGTCAAAAAAGCTGTATATTTCATCCTCTAAGGCTCACTTGACATATCCTCTTCTTATGTCTTCGTGTCAACCTTATTTTCAATACTTCTAGCTAAAACTGTTGTGTATTATGATCGAGGAGGTTAGAGATTATATGACATAAATGAGTTGTGCGTGAAAGGAAACTTTGCTTACGCCTTTCTTTCTTGTGTAGGGACACGCCAGGTCTCTCCAGGTCAAGCTCACGTCCTTCGTCCCCAGAAGAACCGAGCGGCCATCTCCAAAGGAGCTCCATCGCCTTCCCATGAGCCACCTGGAGCTGAGCAACCGTCACACGCACAGCACTATGGACCTGCTGGCACCCTCCCTGGCTAAACATCCCCGCAGGGGAATGGCACTGACCAACGTAGCCTTCCCCACAGATAGAGTGTGAGGGGCAACATTTGGGACAAAGGCCCCCATTCCCGAATAAAGGAACTCGTTCACACAACCATTGCTGTATTCCATGGATGTCGGGATCACAGTCAGTCATCTTCCTCAGGGCATTTCTGACTAATCTCCAGGCAGATTTACGGTGGTGGACTATCTGGTGGACTAAGATATTACTAAAGCTGGCCAAGGAGTGTCCACCAGCCACCAGTGGAGATTAAATTGACTGATTCACATTGCAACACAATGTTGTTGATAGTTTAGGTTTTTCTTTCCTACCCAACTTTTTGAAAAAAAATTTGTAAATTTTTTTTCGAAGGCCAACCCAATTTTTTCTGAAAAAAATCTGAGAAACAACAAATAAATTTGGTGTGGCCTAACAGGCAGTCATCAAAATGTCAGTGGAATAAAGCAGTGGCTGTGTAAAAGATTCTCTTCATTCTGTGACCTACCAACCTTGCTAGGATATTGAAGGTTTTACACAACCAGCAATGTCTCTCACCTGCTTAATGTTTTGATGCGGTTCTGACTAGAGTGCTGCTTCTCACTGCTATACTAGTATGTAGCCAATGTCGCTGTCGCTTTTGTGGCGAGAACACAATCCAAAATGGGACTACGTCTGTACCCCCCTCATCCTGGTTCATCATGTAAGTTATAAGACAGTACTGGTTGTGTAAAAGAAAAGTCCAATACCTTATGTTCTACCAACCTTATTAAATTATTTTCGGATGTACCAACCCGTTTCACAGGGTCCCCCATTCCATTAGGCACTAGACATTCACTTTGAGAGTAGATTAATACATCTTTAAAAGCAGGAGGCCTGCATCACATGTATTCTACCATAATTTTTCTTCCCTGCTGGCAGGGAATATCAGTAGCATTTATTCATGATTCAATTCTGTGAAACTTATGTTTAGACAATAACTTTTTAATCGAATGTTGATGTTAATGCCTTAAGTCAAAACATTTAAAATGCATGACTTTCATTCCTATTCAAAACTTCGTATTGTCACAGAGTCAAACAGAGGCGGTTAAGATTAAAATTACTCTAACAAAGGTTTAGACAAAAACTTAATTGAATGTTGATGTTAAGGCATGAGGTCAATATATTTGAAACACATGAATCTATTTCTATTCAAGCAGTTGTATCGTCACACAGTCATAAAACAAAACTACACAGTGAAAGGTGATTTCCTTGGGAATTTAATTAATCCAAAATCTAACGTATTGTGGAAAGTACAATGTATGTTTCCGAATATTTCTAAGCATTATAAGGATCAAACTTAATGGAGCTAGAATAAGATGTATAATAGCCTAACAAACTATACCACTGTCAGTTATAAATATAGATGGAATGACAGAATTATCTGTAAAACGGGAAAAAGCCGGACATTAAATCAAAGTATGTAAAATGATAAGCATGACATGTATGATATTGTCCACATGACTATTTTCTACATTGGTCACTGGGAAAAAAGAATATAACCCCGTCCCATTTAACCCCCTAAAACGTGGTATCTTCCAGCATTCTTCTATCTTGGTCTTGGTGGCATGGGTGGTCTCATTCCTCTGGGCGGGGGTGGCAGCCTCATGCCTCTTGGGGGAGGCCCACGTGGAAAACCTGGCCCTGGACCTGTCGGTGGAAAATGACAGTGTCAAGAGGTTTTCGTAGGGTGACCAAAAACAAACAAACAAACAAACAAACAAACAAACATCTACCAGTAATTTGAATTAACATAATTCACAGGAGATGCAGTACCGTGTATAGGAGCTAGGAGGAAAACTGGAATAACATGTACACAATGTATAATTACATATACATTACTTAAGCACAGTAATGCTTACATGATGATGTGCCTATTAGTATAATAGTGACGGTGGGCAGGCAACATAGCTTGTGAGGTTGAAGAATTCATTGGTCAATGAGTCAGCAATTAATGCCATATGTAGTTGCACTGTACACTTCTATTTGGTTTCCAGAGAGTTGAATAATAAAGCTTCAAAGAAACCTAACTCAGACCAGATCAACTGGCTTTTTGCATGGAAAAATCTGTTCCTTTGTGAAAGATAATACAGGGGCTTGTTCTTTTTTCGGCTAAATCTTTTCTTAAGATTGAGAAGCAGACAAATGGTTGAGAAGAGAATTTCTTAGGGTGACACTATAGCATGAGATTGAGGTATAAGTACCTTTCTGTATGGCAGAAGGCAATTCTAGTGTAAGAACCAGCTGTATTCATGCAAGACAACTTGCAAAGAATCAAATACTGCAGAAATGTTCGTGGTGGATTAATGTTCGCGGTTTTCGCGGAGGCCGCTTCACCGTGAATTTAAAACCACCGCGAATATTTTTCCATAACAGTAAGAGACTACAGTGCATGGTGCTACCGCGAAATTAAAACCACCGCGAAAAGTCCATTTTCCTGCTACCGCGAAATTAAATCCCTGCGAACTTAAATGCATTTACAGTATTCAGCCTTTACAGGTGGTTTGCAGGCCATTTTTCTGAGCTACTTTGATTCACCTTTTTGTAGCTGGCCCATTCTAAATCTAGCACAGTGCATACAAGGAATATTTATAAACTTGAATACTGTTAAACATTGTTGTATTCCTAAATTTAGTCAAGAAAGAGGGGATAACTGTATACATGTATAGTATATTTACAGTTAAGTATTAGCAAGTTTTACCCCTTCTCTCATACAGACCCTCTTTACATTCTTGGCACATACATGTACATGGCCATGACAGTATTGGCTCAAATCCAGAAATTCATGATCAGCCATGCAACCATGACTGAATGGAAACCATGTAAATACTGTCAATACAGAAACTTTCGCGGTGGTCTAATGTTTGCGGTTTTCGCGGTGGCTGTTTTACTGTGAACTTAAAACCACAGCAAACATTTTTCCATGGCAGTAAGAGACTGCAGTGCATGGTGCTACCGCGAAACTAAAACCACTGCGACAAGTCCTTTTTTCCTGATACCGGAAATTAAATCCCCGTGAACTTAAATGCATTTTACAGTACATGCATAATTGGAAACTGGTAGTTTCACATAAGCAGCCTCTTATGAGTCAGAGTATGAAACCAAAAGTACAGGGTGAAACCAGCAAATCTAAAAATGTATCCAGAGGGGAAACCCAGACATCTTGCTTGTGCAAGTAGTATCAGGCATATTTAAAACCCCAAGGACCTTTTGCAATACAAGATAAAACAGGCAACTCTCTGGTGATAAGAAGAGTAACAACACAGTCCACGCAGTGAAAACTGACACAAGTGTGGCCAGGACAAGATAGACTTTACAGGAAAACAGACTATTATCTATAAGGACAAATCTTGAGGGAAAATCAACAACTCTTAACGGTGGGAGAAAATCAGGCAAATCAGTATTCAGGCTGATTCACAGCTGTGGAGTCTCAGTCAAAGGTAAGTTTCACATTTTGTACAATGTATTTGTCTATCCAATTACATGGCATTGTACTACACAGTTAAATCAGTTTGCTATAGCTTTATATCAAGGTTCTATTTGGGTATAAAAAATTTATTTCATACATGGTGGTGGGTTGCAGAAATTCCTAGTTAAATTGATACCTGTCATCCTACAAACTGTAAATATAAAATCATCGCAAGAGTTTTCAAGTATTATTTTGTACAAAGAATGTAGCACTATGCCTTGGAAATGTTTGTGCTTTGTCACAAAAAGCCGTCATGTATTTTTTTTTCTATTTGATGTGGAAAATTATGCAGTGAAAATAAGAAAACACCAGGATGGCTAGCCTGGCAAACAAGCTTCAAAAGTTGGAGCTCCTCCTCAAGAGTCAACACAGCAAAAGAGTTGGTTACGGGAAGGCACTGAGAGAGGCCATCCTTTCAATGGATCACTCAATGGAGGCAGAAGTCTTAAAAAGTCTTGGAGACCTGCATCTTCGGAGAGGCAAGCTCAGCAAAGATTCCGCAGAGTTTGACAAGGCTGCTGCCCTGTATGCTGCTGCCCTACTGCGCTGCACAGACCCAGACATGAGACAAACACTGGAACATCGTATCGGCTACATGGAGAAACTCTCCAGACAACTTCTGCAGGGGTACACTCCGCATTTTGTGTGGCTCCCTCCAGGCTACCGAGGCAAAATTACGAAACACAATGTCCTAAGGGTGGCAAAATTTTGTAGCAGACTGGACCTAAGTATCGAGAAATCCTCATCTGTTGAAGAGACTTACACAGAAATGTTAGTGACTTCAATCGAAAATGGAGACATATTTCTAGAGCTCGAGTTGCTAAAATCTCTTGGTGATTTGTATCTCGAGAAAGGCAAGAAGACTGCAAATTTATCCCAGTTCTCCAAGGCAGCTGCCATGTACGGCAAGGCCCTGACAAGGTGCCAGGATACAGACACAAAACAGACTCTGCACCATCGAGTCTTGTACATGGTGAAAATCTGGCACGCAGTGATCATGAGAAGGGTAAGTATAATAGTTTCACCATCAGTAAATTCTGTGTGTAAAATGTGTTTGAAAGATACTATCATTTTGAAGGAGGAAAACTGATAGGCTGTCATCAATGTCTTTTCTTAGTTTTTGGACATTTTAATAATTTTCACGGTCAAAATATGACATTAGTAGATATCATAAAAACAGAGGGAATGGAGGAAAACTTGAATACGACTCTTAGTTATTGCTGATATTTAGTATGTGGTTGATAGGTCTTATTGAGACCTTGAAATGATTAGATTTCGAGCCCCCATAGCGACTTCTTATGGAACTGCAGATGGGCTTTGGGTTTTGATATCACAAGTTCTGTGCATGCTATATGGTTGTGATTTTTGATCGGTAGATTGAGCTCTGGTTTTTCATCTGACAACTAACATTCAGTAACATATTAAGTTGGTGTGGCTTTAGATGACAAAATCAGTTGAAGTACGATTGAAACAGACCACGAAATATCTAACGTTGAATGAAAAATTTAATTAAAACATTGACGATACGGATGGAATTCTACAGCGATCATCAGCAAACAAATCTCGACTGAGAGGAAGATGGCCGAATACACAGCGCCATTCGAGAAACAACACAAAAACTGATACAGACATGCAAAGGTAAGGAAACCTCCATGTCAAGTTTTGTCCATTTCTCAGCAGATGACAAATTAAATCAACATTTTTAAGCAAGACTCAGGAAAAAACATGTTGTGTTTCCTGTCTCCCTATCTATCCTAGAAAATACTGCCGACCCTGACTTTTTAGGGTGGGCAGTGGAGTCACATAGCTACCAATTTTTATTCAGCCTGCTTCCTATTGATTCAGAAGTAAAACCACTGCTTGTCCTATCTAATGAAAGAAAAATGTATCTATAATGCAGAAAATTAAAGTTTGACATTGGATTACATAACAGTCTTCAACTCTTCATGCATTTCAGTTAACTTTGTTCAACACTATATTGTAATGTGTATCGCTAGAGTTTTGGTAAGCCTACAAAAAAAAATTACCTAGTACAAGAAAAAAATAGTTCCTACCTACCTACACAACATTTTTTTCCTATGCCTAAAGAAATGCTACTTTTATGATGCTTATTCAAGTCCATGTTCATATCTCCTGTCTGATACCTAATGAGGTTTTTCCCTCTATCTTAAGTCAGTACAAAGACTACCTTAAGAAAGGGGACTCATTCCTTGCCAGAGTAGACTTGGACTCAGCAGAGAAACACTTTGGAGCAGCACTTAAGATGGTACATGTAAAAGGTAAGATTTTTCAAGTCAAATCAAATCAAGGCAAGATTTAAGACTTAATTAATACAACATGTATCAACTTCCTACACTAACAAGTTCGAAGATCTCAAATCTCTGTATGATCATTGTTTTGTTTGCAAATAAGGTTTTGATTGATATGCACATGTGTCCATTGAAATAAATAAATAAATAAAATGTTTATTGAAAACACAACTTGTTACAAGCAGACATATAAAAAAAAATACCTCCCTGTCAATTAGTAGCCTCTTCCATTGAACCCATGACCTGGAATGTCTGACATGTCTGATACATGACTAGTTCTTCCACCTCTGAACTCTACTTCTTGACACTCTTGCAAGTCTGACCCTTTGTTTACACCATGATTTTTATCATCAATTTCTTGTCATTCAATTGATGGTACGACGGGTGAGTTTACTTATAATCCAAATAACTGTACATGTGGACAAAGAAGAACACAAAATGGCAGAGACAAAAACAATTCAAAAGCTTGAACTTCACCAAGTAACAGAGATTCTGAAATATTTCTTTACTATTTGTTTCAAGATGCCCCAGCCCAGCAGTACCAGAGAGAGGTGGAGCCCCTGTGCAAGTTGGGGGATGTCTACAGTAAGCGAGGTCAGCAGACAGGAGACGGGGGAGACTTTGTCAAAGCAGCAGCACTCTACAATGCAGCGATAGCCAGGTCTACAGACGAATTCCTCAATGATAAGATAGTAACAGCAATTAAAGAAGTAGAGCCATTATTTCTCAAAAGTATCTTAGGCATACAACACATTCCCAGTCAAGGTGATACAGAAAAATGTAAGAAACAGCTGAAGAAGTTGCGGGAACAGATCAAGCTGGAGATGGAAACCATTGACCAGCAGCTGGATCCCTATGTACATGATGAGGATGACCCATGTGTCAAAGAGATAGAGGCAAAACGAGCTCAGGCTGTCAGACACTTGTTTGAGAACATTGCACAAGAAAGGAAGAAGTTGATCAGCCAGCTTGTAGAAGAGTGTATTGGGTTAATGGGTCCCCCTCCCTGTAAGTATGCCCTGATAGGTTTGGGTTCACAGGCCACAGGACTGGTAACTCCATACTCAGACCTGGAGTTTGCCATCTTGGTAGAAGAAGAAAGTGAGGGATGTCTTGTGTATTTCTGCAACCTCACCCACTACCTACACCTCAAAGTGGTCAACCTGGGAGAAACCATTCTCCCAGCTCTGGGAATAAAATCTCTCAATGACTTCTACTCCAAAAATCCACTAGACAGCTGGTACTATGACTCTGTTACACCTCGTGGGTTTGCATTTGATGGCTCCATGCCAAAGGCAAGTAAGACTCCACTGGGCAGGCAGGGAACAATGAGCACAGAACAATGTGAACTCATCTGCACACCAAAAAACATGGTTTCAAAATTACAAAATGACGTCACGTTATACCTGAAAGAAGGATCATATCACTTGGCCACCATCTTGAGAAACCCATGCCTGATAGCAGGGAACCAGGATTTGATTGACACATACATGGCCATCACAGTAAAGATATTGCAAGCTGAAGAAGGTAAAATGGGTCTACAATTGGCACAGGAGACAATGAAGGAAGACATCAAATCCTACAGTGGTAAGGAAACGGTTACAGCAAGGCTGATTGACGTTAAAAAAGAAATCTATCGCTTCCCAGCTGTAGCAGTGGACTACTTGGCACTGTCCTCACACGTTATGCCTACCACAGTTTGGGAAACAATAGAAGACATGGCTAACCAACAGGTCATCAGTCCCAACAATGCACACCACCTGACAGTGCTTACCAGCATCTCAGCAGAACTCAGGCTCAGAACCTACCTTGCAAATGGTGGACAGAAGGAAAACCTGTCAGCTTTGGGATCAATGGAAAAAGTACTGGATGGACAAGAATCGTTCGAACAATCCATATATGACAAACAAGCAAACTTAGAATCACTGAAGCCAGTTTTCCACCTACCAAATGAAAGACAGCTTTTTAGATACTATTATACAGTAGTTCCTCTAAAAAGAGCTTTGTCTAAATGGTCAGAGAGGAAGTCAATTATTGTACATTCTTTTCCTGACCTTTATGACAATTCTCCAACAGTACAAGGAACAATGTACTCTGAGTTATGCAAAGACAGGTTGGCTATAGGCTGCTACGATGAGGCCCTGGAAAAGATTGAAGACACGGACGAGAAAATGCAACTTTTGAGTAATCTTGGAGGTGCTTGGAGTGGTATAGGCAGTTATCACAAGTCAATCAGCTACTTTGAACAGGCACTGCAGATGCACAGAAGTGTCTATGGTCATATTATGGCACACCCCAACATAGCTATATCGCTAAACAATCTTGGTTTAACTTGGCAAAGGCTGGGTGATCACAAGAAAGCCATAAGCTACCTTGAACAGGCACTGCAGATGAAAAAGAGCATTTATGGCCATAGTACGGCACACCCTGACATTGCCACAGCACTCAACAACCTTGGTGGAGCCTGGCGTGGTCTAGGTAATAACAGGAAAGCTATCAACTATTATGAGCAAGCACTGCAGATACAAAGGAACACCCATGGTCAGAGTACAGCACATCCCCACATTGCTGGCTCACTCAACAACCTGGGAACAGCCTGGCTGAATCTGGGTGACAACAGGAAGGCAATCAGCTACAGTGAAGAGGCGCTGCAGATGTGCAGGAGGATCTATGGCCAGACTTCTGCACATCCTCATATTGCTAACTTATGCCACAATCTTGGGGGAGCCTTGAATAACCTTAAAGATTACAGGAGAGCCATCCAGTATTTTGAACTGGCACTGCAAATCTATCTATGGCCAGGGTACTGCACACCCTCTCCAGGGCTCTCCCCAGAATTTTTTTTGGGAGTGGTGCTCTGGCGAGCCACGAAGTGGCGAGCGGGGGGGATAGGTCTGGGAGGCCTCAAAATTTGTAATTATTCTAGACCCCTTAAGATGGTTTTTGGTCTATTTTGGGTAACTTTTATTACCATCTTATAACTTTAAAATTTATTTGAAATTTATCTTCTAAAAAATCCTGAATTTAAAAAAAAATGGGTATAGCTCAAAAAGTGGAACAGTATACACAACACCAAGTCATGTATTTCCTGCTTGGAACTTGACTGAGGCAAGTATCCTTGGAAAATGCTTAAAACATTGGGCAATGCCTACTACTAATTTTTGTTAGAACCTCTTTTAAATCAGTTCATCTTCAAGACTTGATCATGTTGATTATCAAAATAGCATTAAAGAAGATGACAGCAAAATCATTTGCTACCAGGGAATGCAAGGACGTCCTTGGGGAATGTTAAGAACTTTCTCAAGCATTCCATCAATCAAAAATCCAAGAAACACAAAAAGTTTCCCCCCAAAATCCTCTGTTCCAGATGAAATGGAATGTCCCAAGACATGATATATAAGTGGTAGGACATTTCCACCCGTACATTCGAAGAAAATACAAATTGCATTTTGACTTCAAAAACCACATCTGAATTTAAAAAAGATAAACATTATCTTTTTGATTTGCAACAAATTATGAATACCCTCTATTCCCCACTTTGCCAAAACATTGAAATAAGATTTTCCATGTTCTCGAATCTGCTGCTTCGAAACGAGGTGCTAGTTTCTGTCTTTACCAAATATGGTAAGAAACAAAATGGCGCCCGGCCCGACCACAACTTTCAAATTTGTGCAAAGTTATCGGCAAATTTCTGCATTTCTAGCGGGTTTGGCCCCAAAAAACCAACAAAAGAAGCGACAAGACACAATGCAGGGCATTTTTATGGATGATGTTGCTAAAATTAATCAGTCATTTTTCGCCCACGTTGCCGATTTTTCGACAAAAAGAAAGGAGTATTTTCCATCGGCACATGGTCTTCCTTACGGCTCGGCTGTTTTGTTTCAAAGTTCTTCCATAATTTTAGTAGTCTGGGGACTAAAATCACACACCAAAGGCTATACAAAAGTACAAATGATGTTTTTATCTGAGTAGTGCTACAAGGAACCGGTCATTTTATTGCTGTTGCCGATTTTGAAGAATATGTTCCCGAAACATGCGGCGGCCACATGCCGGTAAGCCTGGATTTTCACAAACGTGTACTAGCTCCAAATAAACGGTCTTCCTTTGATTTTGTCTGGTTTTTAATGGGATTAACGTATGCTAAAGTCACCGCCATCTATTGTTTACAAGCATAACAATAAGACATAAACAAAGGATTGTGATTTTTCACGCTAGACACCACCCTACCCCACGCCAGTTTCAATGAAAACAAAGGATTTATTGTGAATCTCCTGGGAAGGCTTGCCGATTTCTCGACCAAATGAGCAACTTCGCTCGGTCAAATTTGAGCGGAGTCGGATGTTTTTGCTAGTTATCCCCGAAAATACAAAGAGAAAACACTAGATTTACAAATCGGGGGAGCGGCGCTAGAGTTGTTGGGCGCGGCGCTGCGCCGTTCTATAACGCTCTGGGGAGGGGCCTGCTCTCATAGCGGACTTACTAAACAGCCTGGGGGTAACTTGGCGGAGTCTGAACGACCATGGGACGGCTGTTAGGTACCTTGAAGAGGGACTGCAGATGTACACCGATATCTATGGACACGGTACAGCACATCCACACATTGCCGGCTTACTCCACAACCTCGGGTCCACCCTGTGCTATACACATAATCACAGGGCAGCTGTCAGATACCTTGACCAGGCACAACAGATGTACAGGAGCATCTATGGGAAGAGTACAGCACATCCTCACATTGCCGCCTCTCTCAACAACCTAGCATCGGCCTTGCACCATCTTGGCGACAACGAGAAAGCGGTCGGCTACTACAAGCAGGTGATACACATGTGCAGGAGTATGTATGGCCAAGGTACAGCACATCCCGAAATGGCCACCACTCTTGACAACCTAGGGCACGCCTGGAGAGACCTTGGTGATCACAGGAAAGCTATCAGCTACTATGAACAGGCCCTGGAGATGAAAAGGATCATCTATGGTCAGAGTACGGCACACCCTGAGATTGCCTCCTCACTCAGTGACCTGAGTGTTGCCTGGTTTCAGCTTGGTGAACGCAACAAAGGAATCATTGTCTGCAAAGAAGCCTTGGCTCTGGCGAGACTTATATACCCAAAGGGTCACCCGACAATAAAAGTACTTGAAATGACCCTCAGTATCTGCCTTTATAATACATAATGAAAGATCGCATTATTAAGACATTCTGTTTCTGTTATACACATGATTGTTAAGTCATTGTAACAAACTGCATTCTTTCTTTCTGTAACACAAAATACCAAGATGTGATATAGCTTTTGGAATTATACTTACCAAAAGGAGGGGGTCTGTGATGTCCTGGTGGCCCCCCCATGAAGCCAGGAGGGGGCATCATGCCGGGGGGTGGTCCACGGGGGTGTCCTCGGGGCGGGCCCATGCCAGGGTGGCCAGGAGGGGGTGGCATACCGGGGCCATGCATGCCTGGGCCACCTGAGGAACAAGGGAGAGAAGATTAATGCTTGGACAAGGACGTTTCTTAATGTTGTAAAGAACTGATAAATCCCCATGTATACGTAATCTGAAACTGATGTAAATATAGTTTGGAATTACAAGTTCGTTTAAAACTGCTTTCTTGAATGTTAATGGCCCAAAGTAAAGTATATAGTTGTAAAGGGGTTTTAAATCTATATGCTAAATATATATAACAGGGAGATGCACTAGTGAAAAATCAAATAGTAGGCAACACTACTTTTATCCTGGCATTGCCAGTGTTTCTGCCAGACTGATGGCCACAGCACGCCATCCTCGAAGCACGCCATTCTCAGAGAGCCAAAGGCCCAACCATTTCACGTGCCGAAACACAAAATGCAGATTTCTTAGGGATTTTTCCCAGCAAAATAAGCATCATAATTCCTTGGGAATATACTGTATAATTTAAACAATCATTATCTATTTTTTACAGGATGCTTTCTTTCTGCGTAAAAAAACATTGCTGCTTTGGTCTATACATAGAAATACCAACAAGACAGATCTAGACTTTGTATACACTTACCCCAGGGTGGGGGAGGCATCATGCCTGGGGGGCCCTGCATACCAGGAGGGGGTCCCATGTGGGGCCCACCAGGGGGAGGGGGCATGTTGGCCGCTGACGTCGTGGTGGCCTGTGGTTGTGATGTTGATGATGAGGTGGTAGAAGCATTGCTGGCGGACGGCATGCCTGCTCCGGAGGGGGGTGGGGGGACAGGCATGGGGGGCATACCCATAGGGGGCATGGGCGGAGGGGGGACCGGACCAGGGGGTCCTCCTCGAGGGTGAGGCATCCCCATCCCTGGTGGGGGCATGGGGGGTGGGGGGACTCCTGAGGGGGGTGGGGGAGGTGGCATGCCAGGAGGAGGCATCCCTGCAAAGAAAAAGAGCAGAAACATTTAAATTGAGTGTATTTAGTAAAACAATCAATACAAGTTCATAGAACCTATATATAAACTTTAAGGTACTTTAATCTCTACAATTGTACAAAAATGGAGCTTTACTTCCAGGTGTTTTGAGTGACATCCATCACTTTTCTTCAGTGTTACTAATTTAAAAGTAGAAATATCCATTTTTTATCCAGTTGTAGAGATTTCCTATAATAATATAAAGTTTACCTGAACATCTAATGTTTATGAAAATAGTATACCCTACAGTTTCAGAAACTCTTAAGAGCTATTGTATTGTTGAACACTAGTATTCTTATGTACATTTAATCAAGAAAAACACGACATTGTGCAGTGCAACTTCCATAATGTGCATGTTTGTACAAGCAATATAGAAAACACTTATTGAACTTGCAAATCTTAGATACTTTGTGACAAAAAAATGTTGATGAAATAATACAGCTTTTGGTTATGCAAACCTATGCATGACCTATTCTTCTTACCTGGAGGGGGCCCCCCTTGAGGAGGTGCTGAAGACATGGGGGGGTTGGACTGGGGGGTGGGCGGTGCGTCAGCAAACAGCTGGTGAGGCCGGTCTGCCTGGGACAGGGGGTTCTGGGCAGCCAGTAACCTCTCTGGAACAAACATTGGTATGAGACACAAGTTATAAACAAACTTAGATGTGAGACCAAATCATATTGTCATGGTTCCCACTACAGCTTTTATACTATCCTTACAAATGATGCGAGAATCTCATTACTGATCTGTATGATAGTCAATTTTGTTTTTATGCAAATGTTAAATAATGTCCATACTATGTTAAGATTTTGAAAATGTACAGCATCGCCTTAAAACTGAGGTGTTTTGCAGAGACCAGTCTGTAAATAAATACATGTGCACCCAATTTGACTAAACATCAGCTCTAACAATTTTGTTCGGTATTAAAAAAAAATAGTAAGACATTAAAAAAACAATGTTTTGAGGCCTTCTTAAGACTACTAGTACCAGAGGCGAGCTCACGCTGGGGTTACTGATGCTACATTTAGTAGATCTATTTGAATTCATATTATTTTCATTGTCTGGTCTTAGGTTACCCAGTGGAATTATGAGAGTTAGGTTATGCTTAAAACTTGATAAAAAGGCATTTCATCTTGTGCGATACAATTATTCTCCTTACCCGCAGCAGAGCCGTGTCTTTCTCCTTTCGAGTCTTTCTTGAAGGCGTAAGAGATGGTGATGGGTCTGTTACATAAGTACTGTCCGTTCATGGCCTCTATAGCTGCATCCGAGGCATCAAAACTGGCAAAGTTGATGAAGGCATAGCCCTTGGAGTTCCCTGTTTCTGGGTCTCTCATGATCTGAAATCCAACAACAAAACAATTACTACAAACAAGTATGTAAAGAAATGTAGTCCTACATTCTTTGATGCATTGTGTTGTTATCCACTGTGTCTAAGGCATGGTTTTGGAAGACAGAGTTCAACCCTTTCCCCCACCTCCTGGCTTTTACCTTCTATACCTAAGTTGGGTACCCATTTTTACACCTCGGTGGAGTGAGGAAAGCCGTGAAAAGGGAAGTCATGTAAAATTCCTTCCCCAAGGGCACAATGTTTAGCCAGGAATGCCAGGAACTGAGCCCATGAATCAAATATTATTATGATACGGAATAAAGCCTCAATCCAGTGGCCATTTAGCCTAGCCAATCGACATCACAAGTAATAGCATGATATGATAAAGCGCCATGATTACACAGACAATTCCTCTTACCTTTGGTGTCTGCAGAATGACTCCAAAGGCGCTGAAGGTATCATACAGGAGTTTCTCATCAATCTCAGGGTCCAGGTTACCGATGAAGATGTTTGCACCAACGTCCAGGTTTTTGTTGTGAGCCGAAGCCTGGAAAAAAATATTGAGTTGTGTGATGATCTCTTGAAAAACCTACAGACCCTAGCCTTTTTTGGGGAGTTGAGTCACATACTAGTTTCTAGTTAGAATGTCTATTCAGCCAGTGCTTCCTAACCGGTATACAAGTAAGAAAACTGCTTATCCTATCTAATGAAGGATATACGTATGCACAAAATCAAAGTTTGACATTTTTCCTAGCCTAGGCCTTAGGAATTGTCACACTACAATATACTGTGTACCTGTGTACAACAACAAGCTTCTGAGACAAACATGCAATACACATTATCACTCAAACTTCAATAAGTCTGAAAAAATATATATGTTTACCTTATTTACTCTGATGGGTTTGCCGTACAGTTTGATCATGTTCATAATCTTGATGGCGTAGTCTGCATCCTCTTCTGACATGAACTCCACAAAGCCATAGCCTTGGTGTGCCTGTGTCACTCTGTCCTTCGGCATGTGTGTGTTCACTGGGAAAGGGAAATACATGGGAAGTTAGAAATCAATTATTAATGTGTTCAGTTAAGTCCATACTGATGTATGTACATAACATTCTATTAGACATTTGTACGCTGTACCGAGACAGTACTACTACTAGTACAACCAACGAAAAGAAGAAGACACAAACATACCAACAGGTCCAGCTTGTAGAAACAGCTCCCATAGTAAAGCTTCCGACACCTTCTCATCCAAGCCTCCAACATACACAGTAGCATCTGGGGAGGGGTGAAATGATATAATATTAATATTCATTAGGGGCCAATACAAACCTTTTTTCCTTGTTGGACCGGTCCAAGAAAAAATTAGTGGACCAGATTTTTTCGGGCCGACTGACTAGAAAATGACTCCACTATATACATGCTTTAGAGTTTACCCTTCAAAAATAAATAACAAGAGAGTAGAGTTTATATTAATTTCTACCAAGTTTCTAGGGCAAACTTAACAGACGTAGTTAACATTGTTTACATGGAGATTTCAATAAGCCAAGGGGAAGGGTCAGACATTCTACCAAACAGATTCCTTTGTAGAGAAATGGACTATTGTTTTGAGTATCACCCATTCACAAATTTTCTCTTACAGAAAATTATCAGATTCAAAATCAAGTCCAGACCAGGACCTGATTCAGAACTTAACCTGCATTTTCTGTACCGATACCCACCCCAGGCCCCTAGTATTTATACGTTATTTATGTCAAAACAATATGATGTGTGTTTTGTTTATCTATGCTCGCTATATCAGTACTATGTATATTAAGTGCACGCAAGGAGGTTGAAACTTTCTTGGTGCGTGTATAACCTCGTAACTTCCTTGGGTACCTAGAGCATAAGGGAAGGTGCCTTAAGAACCATGGATATCTAAGGCAGATTAAGTTCATTAACTGATTACATACTCACTATTCTTTTTCAGTTAATTTCATAGCTTTTTTCAATGGTGCAGTCTTTGAATAACTGGCAGAATTTTTTGGGGGCTGTCTGGTGGTATCTTGGTGTACATGTAGTTACATGTATTTTGATAAATTTTCTTTATCAAGTTTCTTTATAATTTCCTGACTGGATAAAAAAGATGGGGAGGGGGCATGTAGTCTACTGTACAAATTATGTGGTAATTCCAAAGGGAAAGAAAAACATCATGATCTTAATAGTGACTATTAATACGTTAACAACAGAAATGAAGATGTGACGTTTTGACGTTACTGGAGCATCTTCTTACGTGCTACCTGGCACGGGGACGACGTTACGACGTCGCCTTGACGTCAGCTCAGGTAGGCATGACGCTTTGTGCATGCGGTGTAAGTTACGCCGGTTTAAAACGGTCTGTACGCCAAAACTAAAACAACCAACGTCCTAATTTTAGTACATACATACAGTTTGTATGTTACGCATTGTATACAGATCATTTCTACTTCCTTGAGTCATTTTACTGTTGGTAAAAACGATCAAGTGTTACCTTGGTTCCGCTCGGAAATCGGACCGGCCGCCATGATGGACGCACGCTGCCGCGGTGCAGTATGGGTACAGGTCAGGGGTCATAGCTTTTAAAATATGGCGGGAAACACAAATGTTTTTTCTCCATTTCCCAACTCTATGGCATTAAAAGGACAAAAAGAAGGAATACACTAAGATTGATCTCATGCGGCATCCGTCTCATCCCTCTCATTCATCTGTGGGAAGGCGGTAGTTACAGCCCTGGACAGCAGAGTTTGTGTTACATACACTAATATGTACTCATTTTACAGGGATATAATGTAGAATTTTGGAGCCAAAATTTCAAATGTTCTGAACTTAAAAATCTCCAGTCAGATTGACATTTATAACTTATTTCCAACTTATCTGCGTCATTTTGTCACATTTCTAAGTGACTCAGCAAGTCAAGTGAACTCGGAGGCAATGGGCTAACCGGTTAGACAGCATCTACGTAGACAGACAGGGTGTGTCACGGGCAGGTCAGCACTCACTGCAAGATTGAAGATCCCTGACGTTGTCACCAATTTTGTCTCACAGGTGGGAACACGTTTACTGTGCAGATAGGTGAAGAAATGAAGGTTGTCTTCTGTCGCTGTGAACAGGGTTTGAAAAGCTTCATAGCATGCAAGTTACCACACATGTGTGTAGCTATTATTGTACAGTGTAGTGTACCGATGCCTCCTCTTGATAGATATACATAAAATGACCAAAGCTTAGCCTCAGGGCATTCTTCTGGTTTTCGTAATGGCGATACGCTCGAATGTTTACCTTCTTCTAAGTGTAGCGTATTGGGGGTGAATACAATAACGTTATGTGTCATTTAAAAAGTAATGTACAGAATGGTCGGTCATTTGTTGAACATGAAGTCCAACTATGTCGCAGTAGTTTGGGTCGTTACTAGACGTGTTTACACAATTTCTAGCTGGCTTACTTTAACGAGGGGCGGTAACTGTACATGTCGGGCTAGAAGAGCGATTTTAGTCACGCTATGGTTATCACCATGTAGTTGAGTCAGACCGTACCGTAGTTTTGGCACGCACCTGGGCCGAAAGTCAAGTCGTATTGAGCCCGTTGTGTGAACTACGCGGGAGTACGCCAAATTACGTCGTGCGTTGTCAAACTACGTCGTAGTTGGCTGAAGCAAGGACGTTATATCTGATATATCTGACGTTTTTTTAGTCGTTTATATGGGGCTTTCTATTTTTTTCTTTATCTTGCTGCGTAAAAACCTAACCTTGGCTGGCGTACTTCAAGAAAAATGACAAAATAGAAAGCCCGATAAAAACGACTAAAAAAACGTTTAAAAAACAGCCGGAGCCTAAACTGCTTGGATAGTACGTGGTTCGGCCTACGTACCGTAGTTAGTGTAGGCTTTCTACGGGCCTAATGCAACTCTCTTCCGCCGGGGTAATCGTCCACGCCCGGATTTTCACGCGGTAGGACTTTTGCCAAGAGGGATAATTGCAAATAAGCCACTCTCCATTATACTGATTAGCCACACCTACCTAAAGCATGCTCCTCTACTCCTATAATGAGGGAAAGGCATGACCAAGGACGCTAGCCTGGAGTCCAGCCTTGTTCGCTTTGTTCCGCTCCCGCGAAGGTCGCTTGGCGAGTAGCGACCTTCGGGAGCTGATCAAGGCTGGACTCCAGGCTACAAGAACGCTTGTTTTTACCAGATATGATCAGTCCCCCCCAAAAAATGTTCTAAAATCAGCACTGTTATAGAGCAATAGTAGCCAACACTGCACTGAAACCATTTTTTAAAAAATAAAAGTGCAGCAGAAGCGTCCCGTTGGGTAAGCTTTTCCCTAATTACGCATGGATTGGGCGTGACTGAGTTTGCAGTTTATGATTGCTGGGCTGTTAGTAGACTCCTTCACTGGCCTCTCTGGGGGCCTCGCCCGGGGGGGTTGGGGAGGGGGGGCGTATTTGAGGTCGATTCGCAATTTTTAACCGCGGGAATACGCCGGGAAAGGAAATATACCGGGAATGGAATATATACCGGGAAGCTTGTACTGCTTTTACCGCTGTAAAACAGTCGTTTAATCATGCTGTAATAACAAGAACTTTGAGGACAAAAAATACCAAGAAATAGTCAAGATACCTATTTTAATAGTCATTGTAAAGAATAAAATAACATTTACGGAGCATCTTGAAATTGACCAGCAGGTGCATGCCACTACATTAATTTACCTTGAAATATTTCATGAGTTATTCATTGCATTACTGTATGCATCATTGTCATGAAATCTTCATCATCTGAATAATATACATCTTCTTCAGTCTGCCATCTTAATTTTACTACTAATCATGATGTCACGTAGTCCAACAAATCGTATGTTTATCTCTTTATTGCCTCTTATCATGCCTCTTATTATTTTGTCCAGCAGATCTTACAGCAGAACCACGTCAACAGCCGCCATGTTCCGTCCTGACGACTACGATGAGTCTGGCGGGTATTCTGACTCAGACGTCAATAGCGGAAGCGACAGAGAACCAATGGAAGAGGGCTCTTGCTATGTCGATATCAAAAACAAAGCTCATGGACGCAAGCTTCTTGCTGAACTTGCCAGCCAGCGTAAGAACGGGGAATTCCTTGATGTTGTGGTACAGGTAGAGGGTAGGGAGTTCCCTTGTCACCGGGCCGTGCTGGCATCTACACTATACTTCAAAACCATGCTGTCGTCCAACTTCGCTGAAAGTACCTCAAAGGCCGTGCAACTCCATGGCATGGACTCCTCCAGCTTCTCTAAGATCCTGGACTTCCTGTATACCGGGGAAATACGCATCGGTAAAGACCAGGGGCGGATCCAGGATTTTGCAAAGGGGGGGCGCATATGCTGTCGCACCTCAGGTCGTGGCCGAAGGCCACGAATGCGCAGCGTAGCTGCGCGGGGGGGAGAGCACGAGAGGGGGGTTTCCCCCCTCTCGTTGGGGGGGTTTGGGGGGCCTCCCCCGAGAACTTTTTAAAATAAAGAGGCTCTCTGGTGCATTTTAGAGCCATTTCTGTGCAAAAATAACCAACAAATCAACACTGACTTTTAGGGCTGAACAAATATAATAAACGAAAGAACACTGATTTTTATAGTTAGCAATCTCACATTCAACAATCATATTTTTGGCATGGGGGAACGGCCATCGAAACATGTCTTGAGCCGGGGGGAGGGCCATTGAAAAAAAAATGCCTTTAAAAACGGGGCCTTAAAAATACAAGCAAAATGTGCCCCTAAAACGCAGGAAATGAAGTTTCAGGTGGTCAAGATTTCAATTTTTCTCTGGACGTGCCTGGCGACGGCTTGCACCTCCGGCGCCCACGACGCTCTGGCGCTCGTCGCCATCAAAAATCTTTTCCCCTGACAGAAATGTCATTACATTTAGCATAGTCTACCAGCAAAGTTTATCCCTCAAAGTGCAGAAAATCCTGTTTCAGAGGGTTCAAATTTCAACATTTTTCTCCAGACCTACCTTGCGACGGCTCGTGCGCTCAAAGTTGTGAAAATACGTTGGGGGCGTCGTCGCCCTCAATAATATAAGCTAAAAACCCTACTAGAAAGGCTATTAAACTTAGCTTAGTCTGCCAGCAAATTTGTCCATCAAAAGTTAGGAAAGATCGTTTCAGATAGTCAAGATTTCAAAATTTTTCCGGGAGAGCATGCCACCGGACCCCCTAGGATTACGTCAATATAGTTCGCCCTCCCCATAAGAAATTTGCTGCAGCCGCCTCTGTCGTGTAATTCCATGTTCGCACGAAGTTTACGAAGACTAAAATTGGTATCAATATCAATCCTGTGTGCATCGGTTCTTTGTAAACGGAATAGTTCACGGACGGCAACGGGATGAAACATTATTTACGATGTTTACTTTCGTGACGGCGGGCTCTCTGCTGCGTGCATATATGACGTAATCATGCATATGATGGCGCGAAAAGTTTTCGGCAAGTTTGTTGGTTGGCCGAAATAACTCCCGTTTTGGAATGATTACAGCAGTATTGAAGCGGTTTTTGTCACGATATCACTAAAATGTACCAAGTAGAACATTGATTTAGTTTCTTTTGTGTAAATATCGTACATGTGTAGTGAAAAGATCGCCGTTTTTTTTTTACCTGACCCATTTTGCATCAGCCCTCCCCCCCGGTAAATATCGTCAAGTCCCTTAGCGGAGACATATCGTAAGTTTGATACATTTTTAGTCCTGACATTTACCGTCACAGTATGAATGAATGAATGTTTAACATTGTATCTTGCGTCGCTCAGTCCACATGGGCTAATAGGGCACCAAAATAGCAAATATAATAACAATATTAGAGTCAGATGGAACATAAGCGAGTTCCGAAGAAGGGCGGGAGTATTGCCAACGTCCTGGTTACGAAACATTCTGGCTATGCCCGCAACGACCGACACAATGAGGAAGTAAAAGCGGGAGGAGTGCGCCTTGGTATTGTTGGTTAGCAGCTTTGTATTGTCGCCGCTTCGCTGAAACTTTCGCTGATTTTCTGGATTTATTTGTGGAATTCCTTTTTTTTTTGTGGTCCAGCCGAATTTTTTTTTTGGGTCCAGCCAAAGGGGGGGCGCGCGCCGGGTGCGCCCCCCCCTAAATCCGCGCATGAAGACGATGTCCAAGACGTTCTACAGACGGCGCACATGCTACAGTTCGACACGATGCTGCAGCACTGCAAGAAATTCATCCAAGACAACCTTTGCCCGAATAACTGTCTAGGCGTCTTGCGCCTGGCACACATGTATGATGATCTTTCTGAACTGAAGAAGAGTGCGAGGACCATGGCAGTCTCAAACTTCTCAGAAGCCACACAAGATGAGGAGTTCCTTAGCCTTTCATTGGAGGATCTCTTAGATCTACTCGGAGTCGAAGATTTGAAAGCTACGACTGAAGACGACGTTGTCAGTTTTGTGATAAGGTGGCTCGACCATGCCCCCGAGAGCCGTCGACGTCAAACAGCAATCTTAAAGATTTTGCCAGAGATCCGTTTATCTTGCGTGAGGGTCAGCGTGCTACGGAAGCTCGAGTTACACCCTGTGATACGAGAGTCCACAGAATGCCTGGCATATATCATAGCAGCAAGAGAGAGACATCTTCTCGGTACACAGGTAGAGAAAGAAGAAGCAAGAAGTAGTAACAGACGAGGGGTATCGGATAAGCTGGCAATCATTGTCGGCGGTTGGAAGGCAGTCAATAAGCCACATCTCCGCGATAACGATGAGTCAGAACCCCTTCCAGTACGGCCTTCACCCGGGCCCATGCAAAGCATAATTTGCTTAGATCCAGATAATCAACAATATTACCACATAGCTAACCTTCCAACGCCTGCCAATGGGTACATGGGCGTGGCAAGTGCAGGGGGACACCTGTACGTGACAGGCGGGCGGGAGAAGCGTCTTACCGCCAAGGGTCCTCACCCTGTTCCATCCAGGCAAGCCTTTCGGTACCATTTTCCCTCAGACAAGTGGCTGAGGTTGCCCGACATGCCTGCTGGCAGGGCAGGGCATCAGTCGGTGGTTGTTGACGGGAAACTCTTTCTGGTCGGCGGTGACGCTGAGGACACGTCTTCGTATACGGTGACCATGGATTGCTATGATCCCGAAGAAGCTTTTTGGATAAAGATACTCGTGCCACCTACACTATTCACACAGTCATTCACAAAGTTAACGATGACAACTTTTGGGGACAAGGTTGTATTCATCACGGTGACTCCAACTGAGTTAGAGAGACTCTTTAACCTGTGTGTGCATTTGTTTGATGTGAAAACTAACGGTTGGAGGAAAGCCGATACATTTTTGGGGAACGCTTGGGCGAAGGTCCCAGACGTCTTTCTTCCGACTTCTGCCAATGGCAAGCTTTACATCCGTGCCGTATATACAGAGACAACACATTATTCCGAACAGTACATTTTCGATGGCGAGAAGGAGACTCTTAATCGTGACGATAAACAATATTTTATGGATGACTTCCTTGGTGCCCGAAGGGAGTACCACTACTTCTCCACGAAAGGAAAAGAAATCGTGGATACCATCAGCAACTACGGGTTCGGAAACAACTACTGTCCAATAAAGCGTGCACCTCTTCCCTTTGCCTTATTCGGCCAAAGCTTTCTTGAAATCCAAAAGAGCCGAATCGGATGGTACTGCCGAGACGTTGCCGCACTAGCACTGGAGGAATGAGTGAGAGGGGTCGGATTAGGACTTAGACTTATTGATCGATTGATAAATAAGTTACATGTAGCTGGGCGGGAAAATGGACTTCATTAATTTTGAAAGAACTTTAGGATTTATAATGGCTTTTCGTCTCCCTCTGCTTGTATCCGACGTCCATTGGCGTTTTAGAATCATATTTTCATATAAACAACACTAATAAATAATAACTGCTTCTGTTTTCGGCCAAATTTGACTGTAGAAACTTGGTACCAATCACTATGAACTCTCTTCTACTTCGCTCATGTTATTTTCTTGGACCTGTAAGCCCCAAAACACGTGAACATCTGCCGGTATAATCTGTTCATTTTCGAATCAGCCCAACAATATTACACTGATTTTTTCAGGTCCAGTTTATCTGGACCAGTCCAACAAGAAAAACCTGTTTTGTACTGGAGCACTGTTCCGGTACCCACCCCTAATTCAGAATCTATGTGCGACCTCACCTGACAGGGAACAATAGACTGTTAATCGAATAGTGAGTGTGTGCGATGAAAGGATTAACCATATTTTCAGGGTTAGTGTGATATTGAGTTTTATTCCACATCTAGTACCCAAACAATATTCTATCATTACTACCTCTACAATTACTCTAAATTTTCACACCACAGGCATATCTGACTCGTGTAATATCACACTTAGATTATCATAAATAAACCAAAAATGTGGTCTATCTAATTTTCTCACAAGTATCATCATAATTCAAAATTGAAATCCAGCAATATTTTCAACAGTTAATATCTACAGATTTCTAATTTCATGATTAAAAGAATTCAATGACACATTTAGAAAATGTCTAATTCTGTCATCTTGTACCCCAAAGTCGTCACAATGGTTGAAACTTTAGCTATCAGTAGCAGTGCATGTATATACACAATGTACATAATTTTCATAAGGTTGCATCCTAGGTATTACGTTAGTCACATGCTTGTTTCAAGTCATGTCTACAATAGGGTAGAAATATTTCAAGATGCTTTAAATGGAAATGCAAGACTACAAATGTGTGTAGATTTCAAACATCAAATACATGTACAATGTATCAGGTATAACACAAGTCTGTTACATCTTGCAAAACTCCATTCCTATACAATGTAACGTTATGTAACATTACATCTAATTCTGCCTACCAGTACTGTACTTTTATTATTCAACATCTGTAACTTACTTCAATTTATATAGCCCTATTCCAGGACAGTGTAGGGTATGTTACAAGGTGTTCAAGTACTGTCAAACCTGTATTAGCGGCCACCTTTGCATAGTGGCCACCTGGCCATTGCGGTAACTTTTTGTCAGTCCCTTCAATTTTTTCCATTGACCTATTTAGTAAGCATTAAAAAGAAATAGCACATAGCGGCCATTAGAGTGCAAATTTACCAACATTCCACATGGCAATATCAATCATTTTTGGTACATTTGACTTTGGCAGGGTCGGTTTAATTTTTTGATGATCTTGACAATGTTACTTGGTAAGAAAGATCAGTGGGTACCAAAATCATGTGTAACTTATTGCTCGTGGCCAATTGATCAGCATTTTCTCTATAGTGGCCACCTGTCTATATTAAGCGGCCACATTTCTCCAGTTCCTTGAGTGGCCGCTATAGACAGGTTTGACTGTATTGCAAAGGGTTGGCAAAAAGCTAAATCTTGTCGAACTAGTTGGTCACACTGGAACAAGCTGTTTCCTCTTGATGCACTGCCACAACCAGTCTACTGTCACAAGCTGGGCATCCGTCTTACCATTCATGTTCTGTGGAGACACAAAAAAATGATTAATACATTTCTGAAGGGTACTTGCCTGATATCCACCCTATTCTATCATTCTGTATCTTTACATCATACCTGGGTCGTGATAACATTTGATACAGGGGTTCCGGACCAGGTATTAATTTTCTGTATCACAGTCAACCTTCTTTCGATTAAATAGAACGCACTCCACGCCCGCCGTCGCAAGTTCCTTTGTTTGAATTTCTATCAAATTGATGTTCTTTGAATGCAAATTTTTTCAATCGGCTTGCAAAAAAGATCTGGGTAAATGTTTAATCCACTTGCTTTTCTGAGTGTGAACACAATTAAAATGGGATGCACCTGGGAGGGGGTGCAACAGACAGCAGTTGACAAAGAAGTGTGGAGAACAATGACGGCCCGCCTTAGTCTGGATACCATACCCCAACCTCAAAAATATCTTTAGTGTTGGGGTCTGGCAGTATGGCTGTAGAAAGGTTCTCAAAGGCCCTTGATCAGAGGGAGGAGAACCTATGATTGATGACCACTCACACCACAGGTAGCCAGCTACAACACACCACAGTTGGTCAGCAGGCTATCACAGCAGCGAATCAGGTATTGGTAATCGGGCTGGGGTTTGGTAACCAGGCTAGGCCCGCCTCAGCAAGACTGATTTGCGACGAAAATGACTGACTGTTACACAGGGTGGCAGTTCACAGGGTATGCAATACAAACAAACAAACAAATAAACAAAATACCTTTTGGTCGGGATCTTCTACCACATGTGTGGCCTGTGACATGGCGTAGTCTTGCACAATGTCACCATCGTACGCGACAAAGTACCTCCTGAGCAGGGCATAGTTGTCCACTGTGTCAGGCAGGAACAGTTTGATGCCACAGAAAACATCAGGAAGGACACTCTGAAAGGACATCAAAATGCATTAGGCAGAAGTATTGGTTTTGTTAATGTCTGTACCTGTATCTCCAACTACTGTGTTTTAAGAGGCATTTAAAGCCGTGACCTTTTTCAGTTGACTGACATGCTAGTCCTTCATATCTTACCTTTATCTAACATCACAAACTGTCTAAGGTTACCTATTAGTAATTAAAGGGCCAATTCTTGATGTATTAGAGGAGTTTTGTACTGTCTTGTATCATTATCATGGTGGTATACTGCGAAAACCTTCTGCAAATAAATGGCCTACTGTTCTTTCCCTTCCTAAAAGAAGCCTTTTCATATACACAGTATCTACATTGTAACAAATAAGAACCTTGTTATAGGCATAGGCAGGCCATAGCCTGTGAGTGTGACTGCTGAACAGCCAAACCAATAGACAAACATATACAGTTTGCTTACGGTCTCATTTAACTGTGTTTCAATATTAAGAGATTACAACTTAGTCAGTGTACTACAACCCTCAGATACATACATTTGTACATTGTACTGTCAGCTTCACGTATAATGCCACTACATGGCTAATTCATCATTCATGACACCGAACCTGAAGTTTTTCTTCAGCATGCAAAATCAAAAGTTCTAATGATATTTCCCCCAACATTAAAATCCGTCTGCAAATTGTACATTGTATGTAGGAAATTTTGAATCCTGATTACTTTGTAATACACTCATACAGGCATCAAATGATGATTTTTTTTCTACCAATTCTGGTACATGTACTAACTTCTTCTTCAATCTGTATCTGATAAAGTAGCAGCTATTCAACCAAATTGAATGTACTTTAAAACCTGGCTATTCTAAAGATGACATCACAGGAGCTTCCCTATC
This sequence comes from Branchiostoma floridae, assembly GCF_000003815.2. Lineage (NCBI taxonomy): Eukaryota > Metazoa > Chordata > Leptocardii > Amphioxiformes > Branchiostomatidae > Branchiostoma > Branchiostoma floridae. The sequence goes on along the minus strand of NC_049992.1, from coordinate 6,113,432 downwards.
TCTGTTCTCTGATCTTCTTTATTTGTTTGCAAAAACCTACAGCAAATTAAATGTAGGGGCACAAATATTAGCCACAGTAATGCAACAGTAACAATTGTCAGTGTAAGTCTTTAGTCTATGTCTAACTGCAAACTGACTGGTAACAATATTTCTGAACACAGCAAGCTAACATTGGGATACATGTAGATACATGACAACTTGAAGGTAGTCAATGTTCCTTTAAACTACAAATTTGGGTTAAAAAATGTAACATTTGTTATATATCAGGAAATTTAAATCTTCAACCCAAGTCTGCTGTAATGTGACAGGCAACAATGTCTTTGCTGCAAGTTACATGTAACTGTGGGCTAGGTAAGCTATTCCTTGGTTTTCTGTAATTATCGTCTTACCATTTCTGAGACAACACAAAGATGTTGTTACAGTATTGTACTGCATTTTGATGTACATTTGTACTCATATGCACCATTAAGTGGAAAGCTGTAGTGCATATGCAATGGAATCAAGCAATACCATGTAAATGGTTACCTTGATCATGAAAGTCACAGAAAATACGTCATCAAATAGTATTAGAAGGCGATTTTGAGTTGAAACTTTAGCGGCGTGAATAGCGCCGTGAGGGGCGATGTGCATGTGAGTAGCGAACCTTAGCAGCGCTGTTCGTCTTTTTTGGCGACTTCCTGGTGGGATGGTCAAACTTGTCCAGGTGTTCCTTGCCAGTCTGGTAGCAGGCTGCGCCGTACCTACATGTGGGCTTGGACTGAAACATAAGGAAACAGCAATCAGTCTTAACTTTAACTTTGCTCTTAGTCTGGTAGCAGGCTGCTCCGTACCTACACATCGGCTTGGACTGAAACATAAGGAAACAAGGATCACTATTAACTTTAAGTTTACTCTTAGTGTGGTAGCAGGCTGCGCCATACCTTCACATGGGCTTGGACTGAAACATAAGGAAACAGCACTCAGTCTTAACTTCAAGTTTAACTAGAATTACTTATAGAGTCCGATTGGCTACGTTACTTAGTAGTTGACACATGAGGTCACAGGTTTGATTCCCCGGGCTAGCAAGACATCTAGTCCTTGGGCTTCGACTGAACATTCAATGAAACAGACAACACTTATAACTGGACCAATAGTTTCATCGTAGAGTGCAAAGCTAACAGGTTTAGTGTAGTTATAATACTTGTACCAACCTTTTTCGGTGTTCTGGGACTTTCTTCTTCAGCCTTTCTTTTCATGCCCTTGATCGGTGTGGCCCCATTGCTGGAGGCACCACCATTGCTGTCATCATCATCATCATCATCATCCTCCACTTTGACCTTGATAGGTTTCCGTGGTGACTTGCCCTTCCCCTTCAGGAGGTCGGGGATGTCAGAGGTCTCCTTGGATGTCTTGAAAAGATGCTGGAAAAACAGACTTGTTAAAGCAACAAAATATGACTTGAGTATACTAGTACATTGTATACGCCTAAAGGCATTAGTGGAACCACTGCTAGATGCTTATGCTATAGACCAAGTACAATTTCTAACAAACAAGTTGCCACCATACTTGACATAAAAGTGTATTCTATTCCATTATGTATTTCTATCTGTATACGAGGGGCGGTCAATAAGTAATGCCCCTGACCCATTTCTCATAGCAGGATATTAATGAAACTTGGCACAGTTATTAGTCTTTCCCTTCATAGGAACCACCCAGAGTTATGCATTTCTCCCATAGTTTGATGCAGCTCTGGAAACCGTTTTTGTAGGACAACCCAGGTTGGTCGTCCAACAGATGCCTCATTACTGGCAGAAGAGGGCCGACTTTGAATTCAGGATGTTTGAATTCAGGATGCCAGCGTTTTACAAGGTCATATGATGGGGCATCATCACCATAAGTTTTTTTCATTTCATCAAAAGTCTCCTTTGGTGTGCGTCCTTTCAAATACAAAAACTGGATCACTGCGCGACACTCAACTGGCTCCATTTCACACCTGGTCCATCTCACACCTGACTCAGTTCAAACACCAGTAAATCAGAAACCGCAATTAGTTCAGAGCTATTTTTTGCAACATAACCCATAGAGATATGAATCATTACACATACAAAACTTCATCTAGATCAGACAACTAGAAGTGGGTCAGGGGCATTACTTATTGCACGCCCCTTGTAGCTATCCCTATACATGACATTGAGTACATAAAGCTAGCGTTGTTTTCAAATGTCTTAAATGTATTGACGCCTGTCCTTCAGCTAAAAGCAGATTGAATCAGAATCTTACCTTAAGTTGCTTTAGATTCGTGGCCGACTTCCAGTCCTTGTCATCGCGAATCTTGGTGACCCGTGGGAAGCGGATGGATATCCCGTCAGCCGTGTGCGCCTCTGACTTGCTAAACTCCGCTCCCGTGATCTCCCAAACCGGCGCTTTCTTCGGGTCGGCGCACACGAAGTCCGGTACCAGGTTCTTTGTGATCTTGAGCCACTTCGGCACTTTGGACACGTCTTTACTGATCTTGACCATGTCAAGTTCTTTGTTGAGCTTTGCGATCGTGTTGTCGTCGTGTCCGTTCCCACATTTGGTCACCGTGCACCACTTGTCGGAGTCCGGATCGTACACCCCCATCAGGAAAACCGACTTGAGCCCACCCTTGTTCCCCGTTCCGTAGAATGCGCCCAGCACCACCAAGTCTGCCGTGTCCGCCATGGCGCCCTGCTCTAGGTAGTCCTTTTTGACCTTGAGCCAATGTCGTTTGCCGGGCTCGTAGATGCTCTTGGTGTCCTTCAGCACGAGACCCTCGAGCCCGTCGCGGATCACCCGGCCGATCATGTCCGACAGGTCGCCAGGCTCTGTGATGTATCTGTACTCCGACAACACCACCCTGTTGGGGATCACTGTCATGTTGTCCTCCAGGAATTTTCTCCTTTCAGAAATTGGCCTGTGACGAAAAGACAATAAACATATTATTGATTTTCTTAAAACATTGTTCAAAAGGTCGTATTGTAATTTTTACTGCAAAAATGTTTTGAGCAGTGCTCTGATATCAAAGGCTCAAATCACAAGGCATTTTTGAAGGTGCTTTGTTGTTTAAGAATATTCTCTCCAAGCAGACCCTACGGTGTCTTAGAGATAGTATCAAAGCTGGTAAAGGAATACGGTGCCCGTTTGACTCCTTTGGGCCAGCTATCTCTCTTTGGCTGGCTACATTCCTTTGCCAACTTTGATACTATCTCTAAGGCACTGTAGGGTCTGCATGGAGACTAAGACAAACCTGTCCATAAGGGTTTCCCCATTGAAGTAGATACAGTCGAACACGAACAGGGCGACTTGTGCGTCGCTGAACTGCTGCTTCTTGTGGATTCCCAGGGTTCCAAAGGGCAGCGGGTTGCCCGTGTTTGTGTCGACCAATAGGACCTCGCTGTCCAGTATCATGTTACTGCCGTGGGGGAACGCCTTCGGGATGTAGTCCTTAAAGTGGGCAACCTACGGTCGGAAAAAATATAACGTCAGCCTTGAAATTTATATCTAAAAAAACATTATGAGCTCGTTGTCACCCTGTTTTCTTTCAATTTCTATAAAGGAGACCCTTGAGACTTTCTGTTGGAGAAGAATCTTTAAGATTGAAATTGGGGTTAGTACTTATCTGAAGCCTTTTTTTAGTGTACTGTTAATGCAGAAACTTTCGCGGTGGATTAATGTTCGCGGTTTTCGCGGCGGCCGCTTCACAGCGAATTTAAAACCACCGCAAAATTTTTTTCATAACAGTAAGAGACTACAGTGTATGGTGCTACCGCAAAATTAAATCCACTGTGAAGAGTCCATTTTCCCGCTACCGCAAAATTAAATCTCCGCGAACTTAAATGCATTTTACATTATTTTAACATGCTTTCCTATGGACAGGTCTGACTGTGTGTGGTGTCTGCCCGGAAACTGTAGACTGGCTTATAACAACCCACCTTGTGAGGCAGCACAGGTTTGAGACTGCGGCTGAAGTACTCGAACTTGTTGCCCTGCTTGTGGACCTGCACCCTCTCCCCGTCGTACTTTATCTCTGCGTACATCCCGTTAGGACACTTTCTCATGGCCATCTCCACGGACTTACATGCCTCAGCCTGCACACACAAACAGCAATAATCAAAAAATCGTGTCCAAATCTGCTATCTCACTCGTAACCAGTGTAGTTCAAATTGCGAGAAAGTTGATACAGTATATTCTGTACATCCCGGTAGGACACTTCCTCATGGCCATCTCCACAGGCTTACATGCCTCAGCCTGTAGACACAAACAACTGTTTATCAATATTGTAAGAAACTTATATAATAGAATACACTACAGGGGTTTTTCTAGAGCATACAGACCACTACCAACTTGAACTAGCCTCCTGCTGTAGTGATTGCACAAAACTGTGTGGCCCAGGGGTACAGAAACAGAGATGGGCACTGCCCGATGCACCCTTTGGTGTGGGAAGGACTTTAAAACGAAGACAGTAATAAGTTTAAATTAAAAAAAAAAGTTGCCCGTACATTAGTAACAAATGCGTAGGTGTGGCGCCCATCTCCATTTCTGTAGCCCTTGGGCCACACATGTGCAAGCCACTACAGCAGGGGGCTGGTCCGCTGGTAGTGATGTGTGTTTAACTTCCATACTCTTCCTCATTAGTGCTGAGTGCTAAGCAGAGAAAGCAGCATGTACCATTTTAAAGTCTTTGGTATGACTCGGCCGGGGATCGAACTCATGACCTACCGAAAGCAAGGCGAACACTCTACCCACTCGGCCATTGCACCGGAAGTTTAAATTAACAGTCAGAAAAATACAGGAGACCATACCAGCATTGGCAGCACTGGTGTCATCAGGTTAGCCTTGATGCTGAGCGACTTTTTCATCCCGGGCGCGCAACCGTTGGCAACGACCCTCTCTACCACGTCCGCTAGGTTACGGGAAGCTTGGAATGCTGGGTAGGCGTTGGGGTCCAGTCCCTCCAGGATGTGCTTGGCTCCCGCGTTGATTCGGAGATCGTGTTTGATCAGACGAACAACCACCTTTAGATCATTGGCTGTGCATCTGTAAAAAGTAGAGTAGCTAGTTAAACCATACTGTTTACATATCAAAATGTACATTATAATGGATGACATCATCTGGATTTCCATATAACATCCCTTACGAAAGGTAGGTGCAGCCCCAATCAAAATGCTCTCAGTTGTGTCAAGATCTGAGCTTCTCGTTGCCACGCTCGCGATGTCAGTCACGTGTTCTCGCAATGTCAGTCACGTGTTCTCGCAATGTCAGTCACGTGTTCTCGCGATGTCAGTCACGTGTTCTTGCGGTGTCAGTCACGTGTTCTTGCTAACGATTCTCGAGTATGACGCGGACCACGTCATACATCCATAATTAGTAACTTGGTCTCCCAGTTACAAAATATAGTTGAAACCAGGAGCTCAATTGTGAGGCTGCTACCAGTTGAGCTACAGGGACATCCCTTACGAACATCACAAAAAGTTTTGCAAACTCACTTCTTTGCAATCTTGTTGAGCTCCCTCATCTGGTCGTCCTCCTTGGTCATCTGAGCGAGGATCTCCAGACTCTCGTCCACTTCCTGGATGGTCAGTTTGCTCTTCTTGGCCGGCAGGCAACGTTCGCTCTCCTCAAAAAACTTCCGCACAGTCTCCGACACGTCGCCTGTATAATCCACATAATCAATCAAGCTTTCCATATGTTCACCTTAAACTGCCAAACTCGGATATATCCGGCACACATATACATCCCTGTGTGCCATGCCTGGTTATAACCGGGATAGCGTATTCCCCAGAAGTAGCAGCTTTGCGCGCGTGTAGCGCACGAACCCCGGAATTTAGGGACTTCGGCCTTTTTCGGGTGTCTCTTTTCTAGGGTCAGCGGCCAACCCTGGCACTAATAGCATTTTATTGTGCTGAAACTCTGGCAGTTTAAGGGTTAACATTATGTTAAAATTCTTCCCATATCTTTTAGTTTATAGGACTGTGCCTATCAAAATTTGACAGCCCCTTGGCCACAGAATTCTGTATCCCTTTTGTTTGCCTTAATTGAACTCATGTTAGATCATCATGGCCAGCATGTGAGAAAGGTGTATCAGCCCCTGACAGCGAGGTATTGTGTAACACAGGCTTACCTAGCTCAAGGTCAGTCAACATGTCTGCCAGGTTGACCCCAAAGATGTTAGCGAAGTGCTTGAGCAGCTGCTTGTTGTTCAGGTTGTACACTCTCTTCACTACCCCGGGAAGGAGAAGCTTCACCACCAGGAAAGTGTCGCCCTTAAATCCATCTGGGGAGAAAAACAAGAGTTCCTCTTAACTTGTTATCACTTCCATGAAAAGTGGAGGTATTGTTTTCCATGTGTATGTAGGTATGTACCGTGTGGCCTTGATGTCAATGGCACAAAATATCTAAGGGGCCGAAAAAAAAGCGATTAACATGACCAAAATGAACAGGTTTGACTGTTTGTTTTTTCCTTTTTATTTCAAACCCTCCTTCTAATTGAATTGGAAGATGCAGAAAAAAAATTTTCTGACCTCCATTGGATCCTTTCTTCAGGAAGTCTGACACCAGTTTAGTCTTGGCGTTGTAGCCCGGTTCCTCGGCGATGAGCGCACACAGCCGGCGGAACTCTCGGAACGCGTTGTCCTTGTGGTCTATGTCAGGGGTGGGGGTGGGGGAGGTCATCGACACCGAGGTACTGGCTGATGATGATGATGATGGGCCTGCTGCTGGGGAATCTAGAAAGGAGAGTGTGAGATGAGTATAAATTTATTATTTGATATGAGGATGATTTGAATAACTGGTGCAAGCAGACGGGGTGCTTTTGTTTGAATTATTCTCATATTAATGTCCTTAAAGAATAAGTTGTTAGTGCAGGTTGAAACGATGTGTCAAGTTTTATCCTTTTCATAAGTAGTTTGGCAAATAAATCAGTGTTTTCCGACCTGGGTATGACATGAATAAAATACAACACGATGTATTATGTATCACCCTCTGTCCCAGCCCTCCAGCGGGTCGGATCGCTCTATCTGACTCGCAGTCAATCTGGTACCATGGGTGATATACAATGAGTATATTCAAATACTGGATACTACTGCTAACTCTTACCATCTGAGACAGTGGCACTGCTAGCAGCCTTCTTGGTGGGAGACTGAATTTTTCCTTTAGTAGACAGTGTCGCCTGGACAACCTTCTTCTTAGGAGACTTTGCCTTGCTCTCCAACTCTGGGGGCAGAAGAAAAGAAAAAAAAACATTTAGGAGATCTACCTACCAACCAATTTAGTCCCTTGACCTCCAGGTCGTTGGGGGGACATTAGGTAAACATGAAGATGGAGTTTTCTCCAGGCCCGTCTGTCTTCTGCTACAGCCAGTCTTTCCTGTAAGTTGAGGGATGTCCAATCTCTGATTGAAAACTAAGATCTAAAGCTTAGTAAAACCTCGCAATGCTTACCAGTAAATTCAGGAGACAGAGCAACAATCTATGTACCGATATCCTCTGTAGTGACTGCTGGCTCAATATTTTCACTTGAAAAATTAACTTGTTCTACATCTAGCTAAACATTTGGAAGTGAGTTAAGAACCTGCTGTTTAGCCATCAGTATCATGTTCAAAAGATTCTTGGCATTCCTGGCTAGATAATACATATTTGTCCTTGGGAGAAACACTTAACATGACTTTCTACACTCCACAGGTAGAAATGGGTAGTACCTGACTTTGGTTGGGGAGGTAAAAGGTGATGGAAGGGATAAGCTCCACCTCCCAAAACCCTAGACCCAGAGAATAACAACCCACTGCTCCTATGATTAGTACTAAAATATGTACAATAATGATCTTAATTTGCATGTTCCTGCCCATGTGGGCTAAATGCAACAAATCCCATGATGGGATACTGAAGACTAAGTACTATTACGTAGTATTACAATGGAATAAACAATATATCTGCAGCTATGCTATCACTATATCTAATGTTTACAATGTAAATACCTTTGATGAGCTTGAGAATGGTTTGTTTCTCCTCATCCTCCATGTCTTCCCAGCCCTCCAAGTCTGAGGCATCCTCGATCTTCTTGGTGGTGGCGCGCGCCCTCTGGAACGTCTCGAAGATGCAGGCGACGTGATACCACTGCTTCATCTCCCCGTCTCCCTCGTGGAAGAAGTTGGGAACGATCTTGCCGATGCGGGGGAGACCCTTCTCGATCTTCTGCTTGCACTTCTTGCAGCCGGCCCTGCCCTGTTTGGCGTACTCGACACAGAACCTGTCGGTGGCAAGGTGGGCAAGGGCTTACTTAGGGTCGTTGACATAGAATCTACAGGTTCTGTGTTTGAATCCCTTGCTGGCCTTTAATATGCCTTTGGGATAGGAACTTTATAGTACCTATTTTTCTCAGTCTGAGGTGCTCTCACCAGGGGTATCTTAGTGCAGCAAAGCCATGTGGTACGCAGTATTCAGGCGTGAGCCTTGTAAGGGGGTATGGGAGGAATCCTCCTCTTTAACTCCTGAAACACTATTTTCTGCATTTTGAGGGCCAAGTATTGGGAAATATATAGCCAACTTTATTCTACCGTTGTTACAAAACTACAGAAAACTCCCAAATCACAGCATAGGGGCCCGAATCACAGCATAGGGGATCCCAATCACAGCATAGAGGCCCCCTATACTGAAAAAGCTTGGCAAGAACACTGGTCTGTACCGCTAACTTAACTTTACCTGTACCTGATGTTTCTTCTTGGTACGTAGCCCTTAGTATGATCAAAGAGGTTAAAAAAGACATTTTTAACCTCCTTGGTATGATCATGCACAAAGCTGGAACGTTACGCCTAAAGGTGGTTTACTGGCTGTGCAAAAGAAACAAAAACAAACAAACCTCTGTTCCGACATGATGCTAACTCCTGTATGGATGGTGCTACTCCAGGGGTTCAGTATCCGTGTGTTACAGAAGGCAGCTGGGATACACACTGGACTGCTGCGCCAATGTTTCCAGAGGTAGTTACAGGCCTTGCTACTGACAAAAGATGCTGCTCTTCTCAATACGGGGCTGTGATGTAATGATTTCTGGAGGTTGAGGGTTCTCGCAGCCTTAGTACTAACGCTTGGAGACCATAGAAGTCGGACTAGCATGTAGTAGTGTGGTCAAATCGCTTCTTTATCGGGTTTATACGGGTAGGACTGAATTCTGGAACAAATGACAAAGATCACAAAATCAAATACAAAGTAAAGAAGAATTACTGTAGAGCTAGTTAGAAACTAGGCTGAGACGTCAAACAACATACACGTAACATTATATAGAATATATCAATTAACCTAATAACGTTATATTATAGGCTCCACAATTTATTAAAATCATTTTATCACTGTTGTAAAATCTTGTAATATACTAATAAAGCTAAACTGTTAATATAAGTACAAAGTAAATTATATACCTTACATTCTGAATTCTGTTATTACATGTATTATCATCGCCTATGTTATCATAATTTTCGAATATGCATGCAATATTTTTCAGACGGATCAATTCTGAAAAAATGAATAAAAGCTACGATATTCAAGACTCCAGTTTCCTACCAGCTTACCTGTTCCACCCGTACCACACTCTGATGTCTACACCAAACAGTCGCCCTTTATATACACCTGTAAACACCTATATGACGTCCCAGGGCATGCCTGGGCCGGCAGCGTCACGCCCCCCTCCCCCATGACTCATCCCCGTGAACTCTAGTAACCCCGTAGCGCCGGAGAACTACGATACAATTTCTCGCGAATTTGTCAAGATACAGTGCAATATATTTGGTTCAATATACTCAAATATTAATGGAAAAATCCTGCGCAAAAAGATAAAATCAACGATTTTACCTACTTGTTCTTAGCCCTTTGTTCTCACGGTGCATTGTTTACATGGATTCCTGGGAACAAGACGATGTGGGATTCTTGGGAACGAGATGCAGACGGACTATTCCATTGGCAGGGTAGGGGGTAAAAGTTGTTTCACTACGCTGAAGCGACGTTTAGCGATATTGGAGTGCATTGCAGGTGGGTGCTTGGATTATATTAATTACACACACGGTAAATTCAATGAGTGGACCTCTTTCCTTAACGTGTAAACTGATTTTCCATTACCGTTAAAGGTAACCTAAGCAATATCACATTTGTTAAAGTGGAAATATTCTGAATTAGGCAGTCTGTATAATATTGACATCTAATGCACTA
>NC_049992.1:6081917-6103139 GCF_000003815.2 Branchiostoma floridae | reverse complement strand
TTATTGTAAACCTATATTCTTTCCCGTGGGTTAATTGCAGGTAACATAAAGGGTGTATAACAAACAGTGTATAACAAAGTGTCTAGGTCTTAAAGCAAACTTTAAATTGGAGTTATTGCAGACTTTATCTCTGAAATTCGGGTAATCTTTTGAACCCCTCAGTGCCGCACCGGTGACCCAACTGCAGTGAGATACCACCTTAAGTGTTCCACCTCTTGTAAGATAGTGAACGGGCGTAATTACATAAGCTCAATATCTTCTGGTAACACAAGCTCTAATCCTTTGGTAAGAGGGGACTTTTCACATTTTCCATGACAAAAATCCTCTTACAATCTACTGCATGAAGATTGGTGTTAATGAGAGGGATCGATATAGAAAATGCCACATTTGAATCTGCTTAGCCAAGACCGGAAATTGGATCTTGATAATACATGCTAAAATGCCACACGCGCCATCTTAAAGTATTGTCCGTATAATAAAAGTTGACATCTTTGCCAAATTTGTTTTGCAAACCATGGTTTGGACTTGAACGTGAAACTGAAGGCACATGGGGACAACAAGAATATGTATTAAGCGATCTTAAGAACCGATTATACGCCAAAATAGCAATTACTCAAGCAACTGCCGGATGAATTTGGCAATGGTCAGAAGTTTCAGATAGCGCCATCCACTATCTTTTATTAGTGACACTGAGCAGATCTTGTTAAAGATCAGGTTTTATATTCTATGTTGATACATGTATGTAACGGAGGAGAAGACAAGTTTTAGATAGTCCAATAGAAATTGTTTTCACTTTGGTTTGATGTTGACTTTTTCAGAACAACTTTACTTTATAGATTCTTCTGCCTTGTAAATGATACTTGTGTGTTCAAACTGAAGCTTGAAAGACTATTGAAGCAGTACCCAAAGAATGGCTTGTGGTGTGTGTGGTCTTTATTTCCTCCCATAGGCCAATTACAGAGAGCTTTGTAACGTTAGATACAACAGCCAGCATGATCTTGAGTCGTCTTGAGTAGGCTAGCTAGAGCTGTTCACCGTTCTTTTGAACATCTAGAGGTTCAATATCACAGAAACACTTTGTGGAAGGAAAAGGGCGAGAATAATCCATCCAGTCCTTCCGTTCTAAGTGTGGAAAGCGGTTTTAATTCGCTCGAGGATGACATTCCACGTTTCAATTTGCGCACCGCGTGCGTTCAAGCGTCAGACAAACACGACGAAGGACCGCGAACTGTTGACATAATCCTCCGTGCGCTTGTCCGAAAATCACCACAGACTAGTCTCAAAAAGCAGGCTCCGTGCTCGGAACGTCTGGTTTCCAATATCCAGCTGTCAGCTAATTTTACGGGGTCCCTGTAGCTCAACTGGTAGTAGCCTCACAGTTGAGCTCCTGGTCTCAACTAGTTAGTAACTGAAAGAGCCTGGTGGAATCCTAGATAGGGACAGTTCGGTTGAGGCTGTGCCTGTCTTTTGGAAGGGGTGTAGGTTTGAGAGTCAGTCCCTGTTCAAGGTGCATGTTAACTCGGAGAAGGGTTAGAAGTACCTCCAGCTCTGTCCTGCCTCTACATTATGTAATCGATCTGTCAACGCCACAGAATGTCCAACAAACTTTGCTAAATAGCCACCTGCTAACAGTCACTGGTCACATTTTTTGCTTGTAGAAGACAAATAAGAAGAGGAAGAAGGAAAGCCCCAAAAATGTTCCTTTCCTTGAAAATAGAGTTGGTGAACATACATGTTATGAATGTAACTTTATGTCAATGGCCTTGTCATGGAGTCTAATTTCGAGGCTACTACAAACATCAAATCGTGATATGTCACGCATCCCGGTTGAGTGACAGATTGGCCGGCTGTACGCTGAGGTAATTTGTCTCTCTTATTAAACATTAAGCCCCAGATTCAGTCAACAGGAATGGACCGATCTCCCGAGGGTCCCCAGGGAGTGGTTTCAGTCCTGCGGTTTCATTAATCAGATTATCTCCGCACATCGCTGTCCGCTGTCATCAGTTATGTGTATCAGAAAATGCGTCAACTAGCGTTACATAAAGCCAAGGGCACAACCCGCCGTACGTGCAATTTGTCCGTACTTTTTTTGGGAGGCCACGTCCGCCACGTATTTCTGAAAACGTTCAGGCTGTACAGGGCAGCTTATTTGCATAATCAATAAAGAACATGTACAAATTTCCTGCATTAAATGATAAGACCTGATTTAGGGATTGATAGCTGAACTGGTCGCAGGGTCTTGTAAAGAAATGGCCAAATTTAGGTCACGTAAACAGTAAAATTTCTAAGCGCTATAAACACACGCTCGTACAGCATTTTACTTTTGGGGCAGGTACACGAATAATACACAAAATGAAAAAAAAGGCATGATTAGGGATTCAGAGATAGAATAGCTAAGGCATTCAGAATCATTACCTTCTCCAAGGAGATTATGTATTCGGTGTGTTTATGTGTGTTATGTGTGTGTGTTTGTGTGTGTGTGTGTTTGTGTGTGTGTGTGTGCGCGTGTGTGTGTATACAGCATAACTCGAAAAGCCTTTGGTGGTCTTGATGATATTTGGTAGGTGGATGAGGGTCAGAAAATCAAAGGTCAAGTTTGACAGTGGGCCTCCTAGATACTCCTGGCGACTTTGTAGCATACTCCAGCAGAAGTTCTGTCTTTAATATGACATGTTCTGGACATGCTTTGGTTGTATTTTTTAGTGGTATACGTAGGTACATGTAGCTCTTGGGACAGAGAGTGATATCGATGAAAGTTTGTGTCCCCTGGCTGCTTTTGGGGAACTGCTGCGGGGTATTTTTCATTACCTTATTATGTGGGCCACAAATATCCAAAAACATAGACACACACCGAGTAATGCACATAAAAGACACTACTATGGCACAACCAGACCTAGGGGAATACCACAATTTAACCTCCACATGATGTCCGTGTGTCAGTGTCACAAGGACCGCTTTGACAATGCTTTTATTCATCTATCATAAGTTGGGTTGAGTGAGTCACATACAGGATACAGGATGCACAATATCCCATATCCGTAAACACACGCACAGTTGCTCGCTCTTGACATAAACCCTATTCAGACTTTTTTCGGTAATACGGTAGGATCGGGGGTTCGCTCCCTCCGTTACTACAAAACAACGTATTGCATGACCACTAAAATTTCACAAGATTATTAACAGGGGACAACCTTGGTGTCATTATGAAATAATTTGACGTCCATATTGGTTTCTGACCCAAATTCTACCCCCACAATGGCTTCTCCTGGCGAACCGTCCGTTTTCTGTACATTTCTGACACTCTGCTGTCTAGCGACGACAACTATGATCGTGATCAGTCTTTGCGACTGGAACTCAGTATACACAATTCAGAGGTAAGTAGTACTGACGATACGTTTATGCTTAAATTTGGAATGATTTGAGAGGAATACGGAAAAAATGGGGCCAATCAGAAATAAGCTTCCTGTCAGAAGCGTAGAAATTTTTATCCTAGCACCAACAGTCGTGTAAAATTACTAACTAGTGCTAAAAATAAGAGTAAGCCTATTTTTGTGTGCCTTTGACAATATATACTATGTTAGATTAACATATCACTTTGTCTACATAACTATAACTCGTTTACATTTTATTTTGGCTTGCAGAAGGATATCACACCCATTGTTCAATGTTTCGAACACACACAAAACCACTGACAACACCAAAGATATGATCAGGTATGACTTCATTTCATTTCATGCTGCATTTTGAACCACTTTTTGACATGAACATGAATGTTTTATAATTATAGGGATATTACTCTTGTTATTTTATCACATCCATCAACCGGGACGGCGGGCACAAAAGCCTTTGACCCATTGATGACGTCACGCTTGCATAACTCACGTGACTGCAGTAAATTGGGTCAATAAGCCCCAATAAACAAGATTACATAATTCTGAGCAAACCTGTCGTCTTATAAATGTCCAGTCGGGTCTGATGGCTTAAGAAGACAGCGTAAATTTGTCGTAAATTCGTGTGGGTCACAAATACACGCATATACAAACATCTCATTAATGAGAACATGGGTATATTAGGCAGATGGATACATCGGGTAAAAAAAATGTTCTAGACAAAATATAGGTCTTTGAATATGTAGTTTTTTTTTAAAGTGTGCCAATCACACGTTGCGTTGCAACGACAATAAGCCCCAATAAACAAGATTACGTAGATCTGAGCAAAAGTGTCGTCATATAAAAGTCCCAATGTACTTGCAGAAATCTGACTATGCAACATTTCGACACCTCGACGAATTTTGTCTACTTCTCGGACATGGAGGAAAACAATGAAAAATGTAGAGGAAAGAAAAAGTGCGTCACAAGTACACCTGTTGGGCATTACCGCGCATGCGCAATCATCGGAAATGGCGGGATTCTTCTCAACAGCAACTGTGGGAACGAGATCGATTATCATGATTACGTCATCAGAATCAACATGGCGCCCGTCAAAAACTATGAGAAGGTAAACAATAAAGCTATACGACGCAAGTGTTTAACTGTTCGCTATGTTTGATTTTTAACAACTGGGAATTGTCAGATATTTTTTCTTGCCTAGGTACTGAACCCCGTACGTCGACTACCTACATGTGGTATCTCAGTGCACTTGGGGCACCGATGCAGCACTGCGGGGTTCGTTCACTGCGTCACTTTTGTGTTATTTTCGCCGATTTTGCGCCGAGTTAGATATTGCGTAATAAGTAAAAATATGACTCAGAAGAAAAAAAATACAAAAAGCGAAAGGAAATTCGTTCTTTATCTCTGAAATTCGTTGAGTAATCCTTCGAACCCTGCAGTGCCACACCGGTGCCCCAAGTGCAGTAACTTTGATACCACCTTACCTACTTATTGTACCGAGTTCTGACTATGTGAACTTGTCTCACTCGTATCAGTTTAAAATATGATAATGTCTGTATGATAATCATGTTCAACTAGAACACATACCTTCACTAAGTAATCAAGACTTATTATGGAGAGTGCCTAGCAGTTGAGAGTACCTACCCAGAAAGTGAACGGCTGCATGGAAGTGTGTTTATAGCGGTTAGAAATTTCTTTTTATCAATCATATCGTCCTTTTATAAACAGGACGTTGGGACAAAGGCGAACATGACTTTAGTCAATTTGGCCCTCGCCAAACGACTGCCGAGGAAACTATCAGACACCACCACACGGGAAGCACTTGTGGAACGCTTGTCCCCTCTGAACCATGGCGTCATCAGTTATATTAAAGGAATGTCAAACCAAGTCAAGGAGGCCCTACTAGCTCTGGAAACCAGTCTGGCAAACAACGGCCTGAACATCTCAATTACTTATTCTCGGGACTACTTGCCACGTAAAATCACTCGGTAAGAAAGCTAAGAACCACGAAACAGTATATACTGCACCTTTTTTTCAGTTTATTCTATCTCTGAGGATAAAAACAGTGATGTCTTCTTGTGTCGAAAGTAAGAGGAGCGCCGGTGTAATTTTTCCGGCTACAACTAACGTTATATCTATTATATCTACGCAACTCAACCTCTGCTTGTAGAGTAACCTCAGCACCATGCGAACCACAAAGACACGTAGCGATTCATGTAACCTTACTACTTAAGGTGGTTTCTCACTGCACTTGGGGCACCAGTGCGGCACTGTAGTACTGTTGTGTTATTTTTGCCGATTTTTTATAATCTACATATACCGTAATGCGTATGACTTAGAAGACAGCAAAGTACCAAAAAAATCCCTCGAACCCTCTAGTGCCGCACCGGTGCCCCAAGTGCAGTGAGACACCACCTATAGGCATACATAGAATCTGATAGAATCTGATAGACATAAAGCCATACATCAATAGAGACGGGAAGAGAGGACGACGAGATATTGATAGATATGGCAATAGACAGACAAGCAACAAAATCGGTAGATACTATGTAACGCTAGTTCACCTTTATCCGTGGGGTTACCTATATCCGTTGTTAAAAAAAAGGAGATGAAGTCGTTGGATGGTTAATTTCAAATTGTAATATTTTCAAAAGATTGTAGTTTAAAACCACCGTCCGTCGACTTGATATCCTTAAATGGCTAAAAACCTTGTTTTTTTTCTTAAAACAACGGATATAAGTTAACCCAGTGGATAAAGGTGAACTGGCGTTACTTGTTTTCACCACTGCTGTGTTTACCCAGCTTGCTGAGTGCAACGTTGATTCCCGAGTTGCAATCTCCGACATCCGGGCTCATCGCCTTCATCCTGGGAACGACGTTCTGTGACGTCATCACCCTGTACGGCTTCTTCCCATTCGCCACGGACATGCGCAACAGGACGCTGTTCTACCACTACTATGATCGTACCCCCGTTAGTCACAGAAACAGGCACAACTTTAGTGTTGAATATGACTTTCTTACAACGCTTCACAAGAGTGGGGCAATAAAGCTTGTTTCAGACGTATGTTATTAATGATTCTGCGGTAATAATACCATCTGGTAGGAGACTTATTGGATTCTACCGACAAAACATGTAATACTAGGCATTCATATTAATATTACAATTCTTCCAATATTGTATCCAATTGTCTTTCCTTCTATCCATCCATCCATCCTTCCATCCATCTATCCACCCATTTATCCATCCATCTATATATCCATCTCATGATCAGTTTTGTTAGCTTTATGGATTATATCCAAGAGTTTATGTTTATGTTATTGCTTATTAATTGATGTTCGGACACAAATAAAAGCAGACTATTTGTTCTTTTGATCTCTGAACAAAATAATAAAGACCCACAACAGCGATCTTGGTTCCAAGTAGACATCTTATGTCCAGTTTCTACCTGTTTATCCACCACTTTAGTGAGGTTTGGTGGAAACCTGCACCTCGCGACATAGCTTTGTCGCACAGCTAACGTAATTACGTTTATTATATAGCTTTAGCATTGAGTACGACACATGACACACCTGTATCGATGCTCTTGAAGCTAAGCATCAACTCTTACGTCACATCCTGTTTGATGTTTAACATAACGTGACGTAAGTGTGACGCATCTATGACGTCACGCCCATTCCAGTCTACAAGCTTCGAGAGTCAGCCGCAGTGTCAAGAGAGAGAGAGAAATGGTTTATTAGATTAAAAAACTGTTGCAGCCCAAGGGCTGAATTGCAAATTTTTGTACATCGATTTCTTCACATTAACATAATTTCTTCACAATTTCATTAACGAATACATAGTACATCATATTAAATTCATTAAAACTAAACTGTCTGTTTCTTAAAACACTACAAGTTTTCATTGAGGAGTCTAACGCAATAGGGGAGAGTGCTGTTACTAAACCGGGACGTCCTACATTTGAAACTGGTGTAGCTGACATTATTTCTCAGAGTTCTGTTGTGGACATCCCCCCGCCGCGATGGAAGCCATGAACTGTATCTGCTAGAGTTCGCAAGAGACTATGCATATCTAAGACATAGGATGTCTCTTCTAGAGTCCAGACGACTGAGACCAGTTGTGCACAGAGCAGACTCATAGGTGGCGTACTCTGGTCCCAGGATGATCCTCAGGGCTCTCTTCTGGACGCGCTCAATCTTCCCTGATAGGTCACTGGACAGTCCCGGGTGCCAGACCACGCATGCGTACTCAAGGATGTGCATTTACATCTTAGTGTTAAATTTGTAATTGTTTCCTTAGTCAAGGGATTTCTTTCGATTATGGGCGTGGGAAATGTATTTTTGTCATTAGGAATTGCTCAGAAGTCTTGTTTTTTTCTTATTGTGTACCGAAGCAGTTGGAATCTTTCCTCTAAATGTGTCGTGATGTTTTTTAAGTTAAGTGAAAAATTGACACACATTGAGGGACGAGTAGGGAGAATAAAGAAACAGACTGCGGTTGTCTTTTTGAAATTCTGTTTTGAAAAATCTCTTCAATTCGTCCAGATACAATTAGGCTTAGTATAAAATACAAGTACCAGTTTAGTATACAGCTCGCCCAATAAGTTAGAAGTTAAGAAAATCGTTGAACTTTATGAACTTTGGCCTTTTAGCACTCCTTATCCAAGTGATGTCAGAGGTCACCAAATTGCTGCCTAAGGTTTTACGCATGAGTAATTGCCAATTCAATGACTTGGTATTGAGTATTGAGACTGGTTACTGAGTGTAAGTATTCTCGGAGTGGTCTTTTCATCCGCTGAGAAAAATTGGTCGATAAAGGGTTAAGCGAAGGCGACAGGGGTTAATATAGGTCAAATGGGGTCATGTTCAACGCTTTCGGGGTCCAGGGTCATTTCAAAGCATCTGGTTAAAGCAGGAAGGTTATAACCTCCTTGGTCAAAGTTTTAATTTACCTTCCTGAACTTCCCTCAAAGACGAAGATAAAGTTTCGGGCCCAGTTTCTCTCTCTCTCTGCCCCCTCTCTTTGTTTGTTTGTTTGTTTGTTTGTTTGTTTGTGTGTGTGTGTGTGTGTGTGTGTGTGCGTGTGTTTGTGTGTGTGTGTGTGTGTTTGTGTGCAATTCTGTGTTTTTGCAGCATTGTGCAGGACATTGAGTATGTGGGTAGCTTTTAAAAAAACACAAAGGTCAAGGTCGACTTTAGGGCTCCTGGTGACTAACCTTGGTACTGCAGCAAAACTTCCAGTTTTTGGTATTCAAATATCCTAGATATGCTGTTGCTTTATTCTCGTTGGTCTCGTTGAATAGTCACCACATAGGTACATCATGCTTTATTTGAAATAAATTTTGATACGTTGTAAGAGAATATAAGTATCTTTCGTTCTGTCTAACCTGTTTGCTAGATATACATGTATATGTGTTGAAATCGATATCGTAAGATAATATCAACAGGGAAGGCGTTTAACCTAACTCTGTGCTTCACCTCTCTAAATGCAGTGTTCAAATGTTTCAAGGCCAATAGGCTGTATATTACAACACCGTTCCCACGCAGCACTGAAAAGTAATACTGGATGTATATCATTCGCAGTACTTCGACCCAAGTGAGCTTTGCTGTGATGGTGTCGTTATCAGAAGGCGTTAGAAATCCGGGTCATAAAAAGTCACTTTCTTCATAAAAATTGGATTAATCGTAATGCTGCTTACCCATTTTGTTAATACGGATGATACAGGAAATGACTTTATTATAAGACCGGCCACGGAATAGTCTCACATCAAGCGGCAAAATTGACATTAAAATCCCGAAGAAATTGCAGTCTGATTCCAAAGTGAACGAGTCATTTGTCTTGGAAGGATCTGGTTTATCCGCGCTATTTTCTCACCATATCAAGGCTTAATGTCGTTGAAATGAGAATAGGAGCTTGCACCCAAGGGACTAGGAAGGGTCGCAGCCTCAACGCCTAGCCTCAACAATTACTCATGCGTAAGCTTAACCCACGTCGAACAGCGGGGATAGTTGTGTGTAAAGTATGTACATGTATTTCGCACAGAATATAGGACATGTGGCTCAACACGATAGTCCGCAAGGTGAAAAGTGACGAATTGGTTTTGAGGGTCAAGGTTTGTGTTCAAATATTTTATAATCTTCCGCTAAATGACATTATAACGTTATATCAACTTGTATGAGAAGCACAAAGGACTGGCGGTTGTATTTTTGGTGAAAATTGATTTTGCGCGTTTCTTCCGAGTAATCTTCCGCGTTGAAATTGATCCGCCCCTTTGGCCCAGATTGACCTTGGTTGTGTTCTGTGGCCCATGTTGCTATGCCTCGCCAGCGCTTCGAGTTGCTAGTAATCTCTCTCTCTCTCTCTCTCTCTCTCTCTCTCTCTCCCTCTCTCTTTATCTCTCTCTCTCTCTCTCTCTCTCTCTCTCACAACACACACAAACAGAAACACGCACACAATATCTCTAGTTCAAACTTTGTGTCTGTTGAGAGAGAGAGAGGTAGAGACAGATGCCATTTTCATGGAGATGATAAAAAAGAGTACCTGTAATAAAAGATCAAAGTCTACCTGACTTCAAGGACGATGCATAATGCAAAAGTTGCCGAAGATGTTACAGTGCGTTTATTGGTGGATTTGAATGACGATGTTGTTAACAGATCAGGAGTGTTTGTGCCCTGCTTTAAAAAGTTTAACGAGCACGTCAAAGTTTTGAGATAAAATCACGGAAAGCGTAGGTGGCTTGGCCTCTCACATGAACGGTCAATTTAATTTGAGCGAATGGACCAAGTGACATTTATAAGCAAATGGTTTGGCGTAAAGTTTGCACAAATCTTGTAGTTTGTGACGTCATAAAGGTGGGAGTATTGGTACGTGTGCGTCATATCTCAGTGCGCATTCTTACTGCGCACATTTGCATAACAACGACGCCATGCAACAGACGATGGCAGCAAAGGAACCAAAAGTTTAAAATATCCCCAAACATGGCCTTTTGCGAATACCATGATAGCTCTTTTTGTGTGTTGTTTGCTATTACATAGAAATTGACGAAAACATGAAATGTTGGAAAAATCTCCAAAAACACCAGGGTTTTCTGATGAAAACTTCACCAACCCTTTAACACCACATTTTGCAAAGGGAGTTCAGACGGTTACACTCTATCTACAATCAACCAGTGCAAAGAATGTTTCATAATATTGTTGACAACAGGGATGCAACAAGGAAAACACGCAAAGTAAAGGAGAACAAACTTCATTTTATTGTATCGTACCTTTCACGAACGTCCCCTTGCCGCCCGTAGACTCTGATCTTAATACCAAATTGGTCGATTCAGATTTCTAATTACAACTACAGGACGTGGGTGTATAAGGAAACTAGTTTTTAATCCCCGCCAGAGCATCCTTGATCATTCCTACCCTGCGCCTTTATTTAGGCATAGCTAATGAATGTAAGAATATTCTGTGGTGCTGGTAGATAATACGGAAGAAGCGCTAGGAAGATAAGACAACAATACTTTCTTCTATAATTAGGTGATCTCCTTGTTCTTTCTTCTGACAGGCGTTCTACGCTGTTAACAACATGAATGATAGCATACAGGCGAAGACAATCTTAAGCGTCCGTTAATCTTTTTTTCCGCGACAAAGTTGTATCACAGATTCACAGCCCTTGTGAATGCGTTAAAGACAAAGCCTGACAACAAGGATTTATTGTAATCAATACAACCTTTTTTGTCTTCAATGTAAGGTACAGAGTGATATTGGCAACTCCAAAAACTAGGGACGACAGAAACTTTCGCTATCTTCAAAACTTGTCCTGACAAACTCCTGACAAAATGTCCAAAGGGAAACCATGTGTGGCAGTATTACAGGCCCTCAGGACGCGAACCCAATTTCGCAAAAGTCAAACGTGTTGAACCACGCTTCAGCTCGTTTAGATACAACTGATTTCCAATCGTTGACAGGTGAAGAAGTAAAGCAAATGTGCACTTCACACTAATGAAAATTAAGTGATAGAGATGGTCTGCCACGTAGATTTCATCCGTTAACATTTCCCTCGCCCCCGCAGTGACCTACATAAACTGTACCGGGTTGGACGTTGTTGCGTTGCCGGGTCAGTTTTGGTGAGGAGGTCCTTGATTGGACGTGACAGCGCATCCTGTTCATCACGCAGCCTGGTTTGTAATGAAAAATGACATCAGAGGTGGCCGCGCTTTTCTTCCGGGCAGCGACAGCGCCTTGGGGATTATCTAATCACTTCTCTCAATATGTTAACCTTTTCAAACTCCCAGACTCTCGAAGTAGTACGGGCCGGGAAAAGGGCCTGGAAAAGGTCCGAAATGTAGGCGACGGAAAAGATGGCAGGATGGGGGTGACGAGGATAGAAACGGGCGTAACAACGGCAAACTGTCTTCCTCGGCAAAGTCCCTTTTCAGGCACAAGGGAACCAAGCAACGTTGAAAATCGCGAACCAAAAACTCGAGAAGGGTGGAGAAAACTGTTTGCCAGGTGCCTCGTAGTGCCCTAGCGGTCAAACAGCTGTAGATAGATTGAATTAGAGCAGTAGGACATGAACGGCGTTTTGATCTCACAAAGGCGCCACCGAGAAGAAATATAGCGATACAAACTCTAGAAATAGAAACTTGGCAGGACCAAACCATTAATATCAGAGAGGACAGACGCCTTTAGCTAATGTTAATAGACTTTGAGATTGAAAAGTACGAAAAGTCAATTCCAGATTAAGTTTAAACTCCCAGGCGTTTGTAAGTGGCGACAAGGTTGCTTTCCTGGTCGAAACATCGATTTGCGTTTTAACTTCACAAGGCTATTTATAGAACTGCACTATGTGTGTGGAAACTCCCGGGACGTGCTTAACCTTATAAGACGCTGCCAAGACAATTTAGAAGCTTGGAGATTCGAGATGACATGTACTGCGTCATTGCCGTTATGCTTTACATCAGAGTGTGTCTTCGACATCAGCGACGTTATTACCCTCGACTCTTGACATTTAAAGGATACGTTGGCTACTAACAACATAACCACAAAGCATTGTGTTAACATATCAGCCTTGAAATCAAATTGAATTACCTCTTGGTATGCATTTGGAAGCCTTTTACCACGAAGTGAACGTTGCAGCAGTCTATGAAATTGTGTCTTTGTCAGTAGAGTGACTTTGTTCGACCAAGAAACGTACAATTTCCATGTGATTCATTCTAACAACGGAAATCACTTTAGAGGCAGCTGAAAGCTCAGAAGTAAGTTTTTTCCTGTGGTTGTACTGTGGTAAGAGGTGGTTACATTTTATTTCTGAAGCCTTAGGAGCGGTGAATTGTTGTTATCCACTGTGTCTAGGACCGGGAAGGCAAGGCACGTCCCTCTATCTCGTTCCACCACCTCCCCAGCCGATGTCAGGTACCCATTGTTTACTACTGGGTGGTGTGTTAAGTTCCCTTACCAAGGACGTGACTTCTAGCCAGAACACCCGGAATGAAACCTGAGACCGAGAAATTTCGATCTCAGACCTGCTAATAATCAAATTACTCGTGGCATCTTGGTAGCGTAACTGGTAGAGTATTGGGCTCGGGGCTTTGAGGTACTTGCCTTGCCCCCCACGTTGTGCCCTTGGGAAAGGCACTTTACACAACCTTCCTCACTTCACCCATGCGTAAAATTCGTACCTGGCTTGGTCGGGGAGGAGGTAAAAAAGATACATTTACCTTTTCTGTCTGTAATTTGCATGTGGCACTGTAAAAATAAGTTGCTAACTTTAGTGCAGTGTCACATTGTCCCCGTCTGTCCACAAGCAACAACAAATAACAAAAAACACTCGCCAATTACGATGGATTCTTCGAAGATGAAGTTAGATCACCATCGGCAAAGGAACCAGCAATGTTGAAAAATTTCCAACTTCCTAAACTCTATTCTACAGACTAGCAACGCTCCGAACCGCTGCGATTGAAATAGATTGCGCACAATTAGCCGAATGTGATGAGATAGCGACATCTCTCTCAGGCGAGTTCACAAGGGACGCTTGGAAATGGTTAAAGTGTTGTATGGACCGCTGCAACCCAGTGTTATCTCATAATCCACATCTATCGACCTTCCGCGAGAGAACACACAACTCTTCCAGCAAACTCTCCTAGATAAAACTTTGGGATTACTTGGGCGGAATTTCAAACGATCTCTCCCACAAAACTTTCGTTCGTGTCATGAGAAACCGTCTTATACAGGTCATCGAAGACATAAAAGACAACGAGATAGATTTCGTTCAAATTAAAGTTCTGAGGTGATATTTGATACGTGTATCACTTGGGTGGAGATATAGCCACCATTGCAGATGATGGCGTCACATCAGAGGCTAGTCATCATACATATCAGTAATTGAAATCGAGGGTCATAAATTCTCGGACCAGGTATTATGTTGACAGCCATCCATGATACAAGTGTCCGTATGGCCAACTTTCAAAAGAGAACGCTGATGTATTGGGGGAGATTTGGCAAGAATGATTTGTATTCAGTTTCTTTCCAGCTTATATGTGTTTATCGGATCCATGGTATTTTTGTCCCTTATGGTGTATTCTTGTTGATGTTTCTATCTATGTTAGAATGCACGGAAGATAATGCCGAGAAGGCCAGGTGTTCGTGTGGGTAGTGCTCCTGACTGAGAAGCTGAAAGTCCCCACACCTGTACAGCTGGGAAAGGCACTTAACTAATCTGCTTACCACTTAGGTGAAAATTAGCACCTTAATTCGTCGTCTCGGGTGGCCTGTAAAGGCACAGTTTGTTGGAGAAGAGTCAAACGTCGAGCACAATAAAACAATAACAACAAACACAGTCTAAATAAAGGTGTAGTGGTTCAAACTTTACAGTCTGGCCTCTGGGCTGACATCTTGAAAAGGTGATTATCGCTTGTTACGTCACTCCTTTCACAAATGTTGTTAAGCACAATGAATACATAAACCTAAACATTTTCCTTAAAATATTCTTAGAGATTCTAGGACTTGAATAGACCTAATTTCTATTGGAACATTTGGCAGAGCACTAGCGTTTTATCCAGACATTTCGGCAAATTGCCACGGCTTTAAGTTTGCACCGCGGCCGGCCACTCAAGATGACATCACCTCCTGGTTCTCACGTCCTTTATTTCTTACCTTATTCACGGAACAACTGATTTACGGTGTGATAGCGACCAAGTATTGCTCTTTTGGGAAGAGGTTGGTAATATGAAAGATAAGATTCCTTCAGCAGCTCATGTTTTCCTTTAATGACGAAATCATTCGGCTAGAATTCCACACGGCATAAGCCATTCCTTGGAGACATGATAGCAGGATACCCTTCTCTCTCTCAAGAAATTAATCATGCAATCGACTCTCTCCTATGACGTTGTTTTTGGCGGGAACAGAGCTCGTTTGTTGGTTGTAAAGTTGATGGTCTCGTGAAAAAGGATACAGTAAACAGGTAACATTGAGGCTCACAGTAGACTTAGCCATTCTTTAATGGACCATACTTACATGAATTACGGTAACGTTATATACTGACACAAGGTCATTACGTCATTTTATATTCTTCATGTATATTCAACGAAATTTCATTCACTGACACATTTGGGATATCACTTAATAAAAGTTTTAACTTCTGATGCAACAAAAAGAGACTTCCAATAGATATCCAAATTCATGACTGAACTGATTGTCTAATCCAATTAGCAAATACAATCATGTACTGATATGCAGGGGCTCATTTACTAGAATAAGTCAATAAGAACTAGTCTTTTATATTTAGTAAGTAATTTGACTAGAAATTTACTATTATTAGTCTGAATCACTACCTTATCCTTTGTAGAAATTGTAATAATCAGTAAAAACCTAGTTAGGTAGGAATAAAAAGAAAAGAGCAAGAAACGAAACAAGATGCTCCCAATCCTTAAGCCGCACGAACTTAAGCATAAGTCACAGCCATGGAAGAGAAAGACGTTTAGAATTGCACAATCACGAGTCAGGTGTATACTCCAGTCACTGAAATAACGCGCACAGGTCGGGTACGTGAGGGGGAGTTTTAGTGATAACCCGATGAAAGTCCACAACGGAATGTTCCTCCCTTGAGACGGCAATCGTATCAACCATCTGATAGGTCGTGACCTACTGGGGACCTGAAAGGCTTCTGTGTCCAAGTAACATCGTGACTGTGGCTTAAATCAAATTCCTTGGCAATGCTGTTGTCCCTGTAAATCCCTTAGGAAGTACTCTATGACATGCAGTATGAATAGATGTACCACAAATCTTATAAACTCCGTAGCAGATGCTGTACGTCAAATAAATCAGCTCACCGGAAATGATTCTCAGTGACCTGTTCTTCTTAAGCGATAGAAAGGAGCTACATTTACTTTTTGTAATGTCTTATACGCTGATGTAGTTATTATATAAGGACTATTCCCTCGTTGTTTCCTTTTTGCTGTTTCGGAAGTGGATGGACAATAAGTACCGGTAAAATGGAATTTGAAAGAGCAAAAACCTAATACACTTGTCCTTAATGTTCAATCATACACTTTTAGCTTTCAATGTATTTTAGCTTTAAAGAAATTGATATTTTCAAAGAAAGTCACGAGAGGAACTTGAGACTCTACCACAATTGAAAATACATTAAACGTCTTTACGTAGTCATTATTTTCGTCAGGAAATTCACCTCAAAATTTTCCTAACCAGGTTTTGCCCAGAAACGCAATGTAAGTCTGCAAATTTTTTAAAAAGTGCATAAATCATTGTATTCCTTCCGTCAAGTCGGATTTCCTTGGAAGTTTGACAAGCTCAAGAACAAGTTGATCTCTGAAATGATTTTTAGGTAAACTGTGAAACATATTGAGATGCTTTTTTGAAATATAGACGGAGTTTGTAAAAAGTTATTGTAAGATGCCAGTGCAGGTATTCTAAGCCAAGAGAGTTCACCCATTGAATGACGATCCCTATTTCTCCAACGAAATGATGTTCCTGTTGTGCACCGAAGATGACTATTTTCAACAGTTCAATATCATCTTGTAATTTAAGAAGAAGAATGTGACGATTAGGAATCCAGGAATGATCGCAAGATGCTAGATCTTCATTTTCAATCCTTCAAAATTCAAGCAGGATTACTAAATGAATTATCAAAGTTCAAAAACATAAAACATCGTACTCTATACGTCAAGTCGGATCCTACCAAAAGTTTAACAAACTTAAGAATAAGCTGATATCTTAAATGATCTCGATCGAAGCGTAAAATAACAGGAGAAGCTTGTACGTATTTAGAGATATAGAAAGAGTTTGTAAAAACGATGCGGCTGCCGGTGCAAATCCTGCGCAGTTGCGTTCTAAGCCACGAAAAGTCACACATTGGATGAGTCGTTTGTTGCCTATTCATCGAACAATGTGTTGTTCCTCGTGTTTTTAGATACTTAGGCATTGATTCGCTGCAATGCTCACTCACATCTTAATGATGAGTGGCAGCAAATTAAGAGGCTACCGTGAGCCATACTCAACAGTAACTGTAACTAAAACGCTCGCAGCTAGATACGTAAATGTTAGGTGTGACAGGTTGTTTAGCTTGATAAGGCCAGCTATTGCCGCGCCACGTGCCGGACAAGCTGGTGTATTAGTTAAGGGTTAATGACCCGCCCTGAGGTGTATATGGTGTCATAACACCTGATCCTTATGCTATGAACACCGGAAAAACCCAATTAAACCATCGCTCCTTCTTATTGGTACACCGGTTTTAAAACTTTTTAACACCTGGTGTTACAGTTCCGTTTTGTACTGCGGAGTAAAAGCTGCATATCCAGACAGAACTATTGGATCAACTCACATTGGGAAGGACGCTTACTCAATATGGTAACTGTGGTAAGTTATCTTAAATGGTCGAGGTGTGTCTCTCCTCGAACACAGGACCTCTATCTACCGTCCTACCCGAGGAACGTCCCTAGCTAAAAATTACGTCCTCATCTCCACTTGAGGCGAGTGAGGAAATTAGTGTCTTTCCCAAGGGTACAACATGGGGAACTGTCAATGATTCAAACTCAGTATCCAAGGTTCTGAGTCTGAAACCATAACCACAAAGCCACCGTGCACGTACCACTACGTTAACGTTGACAAAGCTGAGAATTTGAAATGAATATATGTCGCTGTTTATGTATGCTACTCATGTGAAAATACTGTAAGCCTTTGGTCCACATGTACAATGTCATCTTGACCTTTCCTGTCTTTGCCATGTTGATAAAACAAATCATATGGTCTATATTTCTACGCGGAAACAATCTATTATATACAGGAACGAAGCCTCCTCTGTACTCTCTCAAACTAAAAGCAAACTACCATCCACATGGACTACTTTCTGGCTAGATATTGCCCAATCTGCAATCATTCTAAAGAATGAATTGCTTCCGGTCGTGGAGGACTTGAGAGGTTTTATTTTTAGTATGTCATTATCAAGAAATGGACTAGTGACGCACTTACAGATACAGATACATATTGTCCTGTTTTGATCTATGTTGTAGCCACAATCATATCATAGCTCTATTGAGCTTCCGCCAACAAGTAAGTATCTAAAGCGATTCTGCAAAATTGATTCTTGAAATGCAAATGGAATAGTCTTCCATTTGCTCGAAGGCTTTTTATTCATCAATGACTTTTTTGTATTAGTCAGGAATGATGGCTTCAAAAGGAACGACGTATGATGTGACGTACTGTAGTTCACTTTGCGATAAAGTTTTGCTCTTGCTTGCTTGTTGTGATAAGCACGAAGGCTGAAAAGAAAGAATCCATCAAGAAGATGTCCTTGTTCAGAAAACTCAATGACGGCAATGTATTTTTGTATTTCATCCTTTGATTTTCATGAGGCATGACTCACGCAATTGAATCCTGAACTCTATCTATGCATGCAGTTAGTCCTTCACATTTTAACTATAAAGGTGGTATCTCACTGAACTTGGGGCACCGTTGCTGCACTGCGGGGTTCGAAAAATTACTCAACGAATTTCTTACGTTTTGTGTATTTTTATGTCTTCTAAGTCATATGTTTACGTATTACGCAATATCAGAATTATCTAAAAAAAATCGGCGAAAATTACACAACAGTGCCGCAGTGAACGAACCCCGCAGTGCCGCACTGGTGCCCAAAGTGCAGTGAGATACCACCTTAAGCCAGGCAGCAGACAGACTGTTGTTGATTAAAATTTCTCTCTTTTTTTTTTCAAATTACTGTCACCGGGTTTTTGTCAGTTTATCAAGGATTACTGCAAACGTTTGATTAAATGTAGAAGTAATGCCATTCCTAAACGAGACAAATGTGTAAGAAGATGAAATAGAGAACCTTGTTTAATCTGATTAGCACATCTTAATTCGCAAAACCAAAACTATAATCAGGTTACAAGAATGAAATGTAGGACTTCATTAACAAAAAACATCAAAGTACTGACAATGTAGTGCTTTGTAGTAATGAAATATTCGCCATGCGAAGTTTATATTGAATAGAGACGGTCTGACAGAAATGGGATATGTTTAGTGAGGGTTGTGCTTAGCTTTATGAAAGAAACACTTGTCTGTAAGCTTGTTTTTGCTAGTTTTACATCACATGCCTAACAAGATCAGGTGTAACACTATCGCGAAATCGCCATGTGCAGTGTCCAACTGTGCCCGACAAAATGGATTACCTTTATAAAGTATTGTACAAACAGGTAAATGGTCCTGTGTATGTAGTCATAAGTATTTTTCATTGTGTACGTCATATTTTACAACAAGTCTGGTAATATCTTCAGGTTATCAGAGGTAATCAATTGACTTTGGCGACCTTCACAGAAATGTACTCTTTGCCTTAAATGATGTTTTTACCTGCTGCTAAAGGAACTTCCCCTAACGACTATATCCATTAGCGTTGAAAGCTTTACGGACACAACAAGCTGACATGATTCATCAGGACTCACTGCACAGCTGTTAGAATATCAGTTCTGGTTAGTTCTAAGATGCCACTCTAGCTAGGGGAGGGATGAAAGACGTCGTGACTCAAGTTGTGTGTTGAGAGTAATTTCGTCCCCAATAGCGTTTAGAATTCTACTACCTTAGAAAATCTCATTAAAAGGGAGGCATTTTTTCAATTCTGTTACTAAATGAGTTTTATTTTATTTTTACGTGTAGAGAATTGAGAATAAATACTGAAATATACACAGAAACAATATTTGTTATATTGACCGTTTCAAAACCATTTCCAGTTGCTTGAGTAACTATTTTTGGCGTATCTATTACCTGGATGTCTAACCTACATCGACGAACAATATTTGTGGTTACAGAAGAGTGTACTAGGTATATTATTACAGGTACTTCGAATCTACGTACAGTATACATTACAATTCTCTTCCTCGTTCTCTTTCTCTCTGTCTTTTTCTTCATCTTTCTTAGTTCCAAATAGTCAATGCGCACTATAATATTAAGAACTATTTGGTATCCAGTAGTCAAGTGGTCTGAATGATATCTGAATAGATGTGCATACATCCTACACATACTCCCTTGCCCGAGTTTATCAACATATTTTTTTATTAGACTTCTTCTAGACTCGTTAAAGTTTGAAGATTTATTAGTCACGTATGTACACAGTTAATAGAATTTTTATCAATCAGTTACTACTTTTTTAAAGGTAAACACACGCACCTCGAAATTTGCGATGGCTATCAGTCCATCTTGATCAATTTTAGACTTTTTAAAAACTCTCATTAACTATATTTCACAGATCCTTGTATATATTTTAAGAATCTACAATATGGATCTCCCTTCCACGATCACAAAAGTCAGACACGTCCCCGCGTTCATCTGTGCGGCCCCACACGTGGGCAGACAGACGGCTGGTCTATCAAACTTTGTTTTGTGGTTAAATTTGAAGTGATTGGCAGTGGAATATTGACAGCCTGTTCATAAATGTCTTAGAAGTTGAGGGCTTATGAATTGTGTTATTTACCTTCGTAGTTGTAGCAATAGGGTACTACAATCACAAAATATATAAACTATATGTCACAACTGACGTTTGAAAGGTTATGTTACTTCAGAGTGAGAGGGAGACATTTTTTGACAGTCTATAGCTGCCGAGATGCACGTGTATGCGTTGATATTATATGTAATATAAAAATGTCAACCGCCGAGTTCTGAACAAACAGGTTTATTGACTTGAGTAATTGTTCAAGGGTGTTTTCCTTCAGTAACAGTCTCAATCATGTAGACTACACGAAATAACAATGCTGTAAGGTTTATATTTCATCTCCTGCATAAAATTCACTAATTACAAACTGATGATGTTTTCTTGTTGATAAGGAAACGTGTGCGCGCTGTGATTGTCAAATTTATATCTTAATAGCTTACTGAGAAGACAATGCTAATGCGTTAATATTTCCATATTTTCCAACTAGCTATTCATTCATATCCCAAAGTATTTTACTCATAAACGGCATGTTTAAAACACAAAGGCCGTGGTAAACTGAACAACATGCAAAACACAAACATGAAAACAAAGATCAATGCAAGCACATCCTTAGTTAGGCGCAGGGGAAAATGTTGTGTTTTCTGTTTCCCTATCATCCTAGAAAAACCTGCCCGCCCTAGACTTTGTGGGGGTAAGCAGCGGAGCCACGTAGCTTTCAGTTAAAATTTTATTCAGCCTTCTTCTTATTGAAGTAAACGCACTGCTTGTCCTATCTAATGAAGGATATATGTAATTGAAAAAAGAGTCCTCATGTATTTCAGTTCACGTGGTCCAACTATATTGTAATATGTATCACTAGAGTTGGGGCCAGCCTAAAGATTACAAAAAAAGATAACCCATACCCTACGACTCTAA